>NC_139984.1:27019805-27154805 GCF_963993115.1 Abramis brama
GATGCTCAAGAAACATTTCTTGGTAACACTTTACAATAAGGTTTCATTTGTTATTAGTTAACTACATTAGTTAACATAAACTAACGCTGAAAAATACTTGTAAAGCATTTATTAATATTAGTTAATGTTAATTTCAACAGTTACTAATACATTATTAAAATCAAAAGTTGTATCTGTTAATATTATTTAATGGACCTGAGCTAGCATTGAACAGTTGCATTTATATTAACTAACATTTAATAAAGATTAATAAATAATGTAACATATTGTTATTTAATATTAGTTAATGCATCAACTAACGTTAACTAATGGGACCTTATTGTAAAGTGTTCCCCATTTCTCATTATTATCAATGTTGAAAACAGTTGTGCTGCTTCATATATTTGTGGAAACCATCATACACTTTTTTTCAGGATTATTTGATGAATTTAAAGTTCAAAAAACAGCATTTACTTGAAAAAGAAATCATTTGTAACATTATAAATGCATTTGCTGTCACTTTTGATCAATAAACAAAAATATTAATAATTGACCCCAAACTATTGAGCAGGAGTGTACAAAATCTAAATGATAATGTGCATCTCATTAACCACCATTCATTTATATCAACTCAAGGCACCAGAGGCCAAGAAGGAGACTCCAGCTCCTCCTCCTGTGGCAGAAGCTGCTCCAGTGGTGAAGGCCAAAGAGGAGCCCAAACCTGCCGTCCCAGCACCACAAACGGCCCCGGACAACAAATCCATCGCAAGCACAGATAACTCCTCGCCCAACATGCCTCGAAAGCTGGAGAAGAGGAATTCCCTCCAGCTGTTCTTCAAAAACCTGGTTAAGTAAAAAGAGCTAGGGAGTTGACCGAGGACAAATGCGTCTATCTAGTTTAACTGTTCCGTTGCATGTAGTTTGCCAGTTAAATGCTGAGAAGCGTCGTGTAATTCTGTCCGACGTCTAACCATCCTGATTATTTTGGTATCGTTTGCTGGCTGTTAATCTTAAAACATAAACAAGAATCAACTTTCACAGTGTATGACCACTAGATGGCCTCAATTACCAACATTTAGATTAATCAATTCCACATAAATATGATCTCTTATTTGTACTGCGCTTTAATACGTGCTAATTAAAATGCAATAAATATTTTAAATTGGGAACAAAACATTTGCATACGATATTTTATAATTGCATGAAATCTAATAATATTGCATGAAATCTCATAATCTAAATGTGTTATTCTAATCTTAGTTGCAATATTTGTTTTTTTAGCCTCTTCATTCATTGTTTCTCAAGACAATTATTATTACTCACGGTTATAGGCGGTTTCAAATGGGATGTCAGTTATCTCAGACAAAAGTGTGATGACGACGAAATAATCACAGCACACACCGATAATAAAGCGTATATTTTCACCATGGACTGTAACTAAAAGAGGCGTGTTGGAGCAAGATCCACTGTTGATGCTTTAGCAAAATAAAACCGCAGTTGTCAGACAGGTTGCGAGGGGTTTTGCTTCAGGCGCCATTACAGACGAGCAGGAAAAAACAAAGACTTCCTTGCAAAGTTAGGATCACTAATGTTGCGTTATGCGTTGGTGTGTCTCACAGGGCCAAAAACGCCAGTCTGATGCCGGAGTGCAAACGGACCCTGTGGCACCCGAGAAGTCCAAATAAAGCCCCGTCTTTGTTTTGATCGCTCATCTTTGTCAAAACCATTTGCCACCATGTATGCATTTTTAATAGGCCCCAGTTTCGTTTATTTGGTTATGAGGTTTACTCTAAATCTGAAATTATGCCATGAAACATGGCTGAATCCCCATGCATTTAGTGAGAGTGGAAGTAAGTGATATTCCCTGTTAAGCAAGTGCTACATGTGTTTTTGACCGGAGGGAGGAACTTCTATTGTTTTCCCACAGAAAGACGTGTCAGAGTTGCCTGATGTGGCATAAGATGGAAAAGTGAAAGTGAAAATGTAATCCTACATTTAATACAAACTCCCTTTTCTTTATTTTCTGTGCATGTTAAAAATGTAACGGTATGTAAAAACATGTTAACTAACACTACTCATCTTACGTTGCATTGCGCATTAAAACTTCAGAGCAAACATGCGAGTTTGCACATGAAAAGTATTTATTTATGTAATCATACACTATCAGATTGTAAAAACAACGACCCGTCGTCTGCTTGATTCAATCAGCGTTCTCACTGAAACCTACAATGAATTAAAATGCAAAACTTCTGAATCGCTTTAGGCCTTGTCCCAAATGGCACACTTCATATGCACTTACGGTCTAGTGGACTTCCAACAGTAGGGTCTGTCTTCATCCCACAGTCCACGCCACTACAAGTTACGCCTCCTGCAAAGAAACAAGCGTGAAGGTCTTGGACTGAAACGATCTTTTCAAGTACATTTATTTTATGTTTATGTATGAAATGTATGTAAGGCCGACTTATATTGCGTTCAAATATTATTTAAAGGGATAGTCACCCAAAAATTAAAATTCTATAATAACTTACTCACCCTCAAGTTGTTCCAAACCTGTATGAGTTTCTTTCTTCTGCTGAACACAAAAGAAGATATTTTGAAGAATGTTGGTGATCAAACAGTTGATGGACCCCATTGACTTCAATATTATTATTTTTTCTCATACTATGGAAGTCAATGGGGTCCAGCAACCAACATTCTTCAAAATATCTTCTTTTGTGTTCAACAGAGGAAAGATATTCATACACAACTTGTTTGGAACAACTTGAGGGTGAGAAAATGATGACAGAAGTATAAAGCATAAAGCATAAAAGACCTATGGTAATTATAACTAAAGATCTACCCTCAACCCTAACCCTACCCCTTCAATCAAATCAAAATTTACTATAGAGTTTCAGAATTAAAATACTTTAAAATGGTTACTATCGCCACACTAGGAAAGTGAAGTAGAAGAAGAGGGAGGTGCTAATTGGCCGTTTCATTTTAGGGGGCGTGACTTGTAGTACAGTCAGACACACTGCAGGCGTGCGCGTGTCTGTTAAATCCCCGTTTGTCATTTTCGGTGTCAGAAGGATGCTTGCGAGCGCCCCCTTTGCGGTCGATATGTACCCTCCATGCGTACTTTTGCAGAGCCCACATTGAAGCGAGCACCGACGTTACGTCACGACTGTGAGAAGGTGCAATTTGGGACGGGGCCCTAATAGTTCCATAGAAATCAAAATGATTTATTTAACCACATATCAATATCAACATTAGAACACTATATATTACATATTAGTTATTATTGTTAGACCCGGTTTTTGAAAAAAAAAAAAAATTAACATTTTTTTTTTTTTTTTGTCATTTCAACTTTAAATACCTAACAGATTGTTTCATAATTATAACATACTAAACCAATTTTCAAGTAATCTTTTTTTTTTCTTTTTTTTTTTTGCTTGGCCGTCCATTTCTGAGCAGGAGAGACTAAAAGAAAATAAAGCTATTTACATCTTCTTTCATGTTTTTTTTTTTCTTCCTTTTTTCTGATATTTTCTTACTTTGTGATATTTCACATCACTTGCTATTAGAACATTATATAATTATGTTATACAATTATGCAATATACAATGTACATCCAGATCTCTGATGCAGTCACATGTGTTTTATGATTTTCTTCCTAATTTTCTCTACATGTGTAAAGAGCAGATGGGCCTATAATTCAGAATTCAGATTATATCCATGAATCTTGGACATTCTGTATTTCCTCTGTTGCATTTATATCTATTTAACCGATTTATAAAAATAAAAGAATTATTTCTCTCCTCTGTAAACTGACTCATTCTGTATTTAAACAAAGAAGGAATATATATTAAAAATATTAAATTTTCTGAACAAATGTTTGGCATACTGCAAAAAAATTTTTTTTTCCTATCTCAGTATTTTTTTTTCTCGTTTTCCAGTACAAATATGTAAACATTCTTGAATCAAGATACGTTTACTTGAGAAGTAAAATTATGTAAGATAACAGGTCTTGTTTTTTATTCTCAATGTGTTGATTTTTATCTGATCTGGTTTATAATTCAGTCTTTTTTATGTGTTGTTGTCTACTTGTGTCTTTGTTTGTATTTTATCTAATGGTTATTCATTTTGTCCAGCACATTGGTCAACAGCAGTTGTTTTTAATTGTGCTTTATAGATAAATTGAAATTGCTTTCTGAAAAAATTATGAAAATTAAATGACTAAAAATATCTACCATTTAAATAAGAAAAATAAACTTAATTTAAAGGGAAAACCAGTTTTTCTTACGCCATTGGCAGACATTTGTTCTTGTATTAAGTTTAAAGACAAGTCATTTTGCTTCTCAAGTATCTTGATTTAAAAATGTTTATATATTTGTACTGAAAAATACAGAGGAAGAAACTCTTTTTTTGCTGGTGTAAAACTTGCCAGGATTTTGCTATGCAAATGATATGTGGTTCCTAGGGTGTTTGTTTAGGTGGCCCTAATCACCTCACCACACATTCATGATAGATTATGATTTATGCTACAACTAATGTCTTAATAGTTTACTTTATGAAATCTGACATTTCCCCTAGAGAGCTTTGGCAGTCTGTATCAGGACCGCCTGCAGGGCAACAGAAATTTGGAAAACAATTAACATGTGACAAAAGATGCATGGCATTCCCAGCACTTCCTGTGAGTGCAGTGTGTGTTTTCCCATGCAGGCGCACTGTCCATGCAGCTGTGTGTGTGGGATCCTGGCCCGGGGGAGGGGGTTTGCTGGGAGGACCCCTGTCAGCACTGATGTGTGTCACAGCCGATACAGAGAGATTAGAGTATGGATCAGATTCCTAGACCCTCAGGGGGCCAAGATGTTCCCAGGCCATGTTACTGGAGAAAGATAACGCCACTCTTAATTCTCCCAATATAATTATTCTTGTTTTATCAAAGACAAAGTATCTGTATATTTATACACATTTATATACACTTTTTAAATGTTTTTGAAAGAAGTCTCTTATGCTCACCATGGCTGCATTGATTTGATTTAAAATACAGTAAAATTGTGAAACAGTATTAGAAATTAAAATAAATGTTTTAATATATTATAAAATGTCTATTCCTGTGATGAAAAGCTGAATTTTCAGCATCATTACTCCAGTCTTCAGTGTCACATGATCCGTCAGAAATCATAATAATATGCTGATTTGCTGCTCAAGAAACATTTATTTATTATTATCAATGTTGAAAACAGTTGTGCTGCTTCGTATTTGTGTAAAAACCATGATACCGAGATATGTTTTTTTAGGATATATAGTTAAGCATATAGTTAAGTATAATATAATATATATAGTTATATATATATTAGCATACAATATAGTTAAGTAGTAGTAACAAGTAAAACCTTGTTGTAAAGTGTCAACACACACACACTGGCTTTTCATGTTTTATTGGGACTTTCTATAGACATAATGATTTTTATGCTGTACAAACTGTATATTCTATCACCTAACCTTAACCCTAAACACAGAACATTTACTGCATTTTTACATTTTAAAAAAAAAAAAAAAGGTAACACTTTACAATAAGGTTCATTAGTTAACATTAGTTAACTACATTAGTTAGCATGAACTAATAATTAGCTGCACTTACACAGCATTTATTAATCTTTGTTCATGTTAATTTCAACATTTACTAATACTTTATTAAAATCTTGTTAACATTAGTTAATGCACTGTGAACTAACATGAACAAACAATGAACGGCTTTATTTTTATCATCTAATGGTAACAAAGATGAACAAATACAGTAACAAATGTATTGCTCATGGTTAGTTCATGTTAGTTAATACATTAACTAATGGTAACTAATGAACCCTATTGTAAAGTGTTACCAAAAAAAAAAAAAAAAAAAAAAAAAAAAAATATATATATATATATATATATATATATATATATATGAAGAGTTCAGATGCAAAAGCCTCTAAGTGCCATCTGAAATTTTCTTCTAGAATGATAATTTTTATCGAGCTTGTATATTTAAGTTCAATAATTTCACTTAAATGGCAATGCAAATTAGCTATTAATTGTCATTTAAGTGAAATTACTTAACTTAAATATATAAAAATGATCATTCTAGAAGAAAATTTCAGATGGCACTTAGAGGCTTTTGCATCTGAACTCTTCATATATATATATATATATATTCCTCATGGGGACTAAAAATGTCCTCTTTGTGTATTATTCTCCCCACCCCCATCACACACACACAGAATTTTTAGGAAAGAAAACTCAGCCACATTAGCTATAAAGTTTCAACAATCTAGAATAGTCTCAGTGCTTGAGGAGGATTTATTAGGTGTGGTACCTTCACGTTTTAGTGTATTAAAGAGAGCTGGTGTGGTGTGCTGACAGAGGCTTTGCTCTGAGAGAGTGAACAGAGCTGGCATTGTCCTGCAGACCCATGACCGCTCTCATAACTGTCATGAACGCTTCTCTTAGAGAGATGTGATATCTCTGAGACGCTCACGCAAACCTGCAACAAGCGAGCTTGAGGCCTGGTGACCCTTAAAGAAATGGCTCACTCAAAAATATCTTTTGAAACTTGTTTGAAAGATAGTCATCCATGTTTGGGGGAACATGGAGAGAGTGATATACGTATCACAATATACATGGACAAAATGGACAGACCCGCGAATGGGTTGTTTTAACTCAGCGGTTGGGTTAAATGTTTGCCCATCTGGGTAGTTTTATTTAACTTAACTATTGTTTAAAAATTACTGTATTTCTTTCTTTAAAAAAAACCCTGAAGTATGTTGAAAATGAACATTTATTAATAAGTTTAATGAATAATAATGAAACAATAAACATTCATAAACATTCACCTTTTGATTATTATTGTTACCTCTATTATGTGTGTGATTTTTAATTTCCAATCTATTTTGGGTTTATTTTAAACCAGCCATATAGTTATTTTTAAACAATAGTTGGGTTAAATAAAACTGTCCAGCATGTTGGACAAAGTTTAACCCAACTGCTGGGTTTTGTCCATTTTCAACCCAACTTGGGTTGTTTTTTTAAGGCATCATTTTATAGAGTGTATATATAATGTTTCTATTTATCATATTTTAGTTCATAAACAGTTACATCATCAAAACAGTATTTGATACAGTTAATTTCTCTACCACAAGGTGTCTCTACACTAGACCTTCTCAGATTTCACTAAGTGCAACATGTTCCTAGATCAACATCTTTGCTGATCCTGGAACAACATTTCAATCAACCAATCAGATTTGAGAGACAGGTTTACAGTTTATGTCAAGTTTAGGCTTTCAACAAGGGTTAGGTGGTTCTACATCTGTGTTATTCACCTTTCATTTCCCTCTTATTTTAGGGACAAGTTTAGGTTTAGAGGTAGAGGTATTTTTAGACAGGAATGCTGTTACAGGATCAGTAAAATATGTTGATCCAGGAAAATGTCTTACTTGGCAAAATCACAGTGACCAATAATTCTCTCCTAGTTTGAGAGGCTGATCACTGCAGAGCCAGTGGGTGGAGTCCAGTCACACCCTAACCCCACCCATTACACACAGAGAGGTGGAGTTGGATGTCATTTGGCTCTGCAGTGAGCACCAAGACTGGTTTTGCTCCAGGATCCAGATTCACATTAGACCAGTGTTTTCAAAGCTCCATCAGTAAGGCCCAACTACTTCTTAATCAACACCAAACCAACAAAATCGTCATTTTAACTCAAATTATACTGGATATTATTCAGGATTGTCACTAAAATAAAAATGTCTCTTAAAAATGATAATGTGGCTGAAAAACTATATGATATATATGATATATTCTGCTATAAGAGTCATCCACTTTATAATGGTTTGTATTAGGTCATTAAAAAAGGAAATGAAAGCAAAATAAAAATTTCCAAAAAACCGTCTGCAACCTGCTCATGTTCAAGTTATTATTTGCATTTTTTTTTCTATATTTTTTTATTTTATTGATATTATATTAAATGACATTATTTATTTAATTATTATTAGTTGCAGTGTATGAGACTGACCAGCAGACTAAGCAGCACATCCTGTTTTAATTGCTTTCTTGTACAGGCAGATCATTTCTGTCATAGTTCTCATTTCTCAGAGTCCATCATTTGAGTAATTGTAATCTCCCTTTCAAGAGACAGGAAGTCATCTTCAAAGGTGTTTTCCCAACACCAATGTACTGTATGTAGGGGAGTTGATTTCGATAGAATTCCTCCCTCGTTAAAAACTTCTTTTAAAAGTCAGCATAGGTCAGCAAAGACGAGGTGTTAACCTTTCGTGAGCATGTACACAGTCAGGGTGAAAGCTTAACATTCTGGATCAGAGCGTTTCCCCCCACCGTCATGTGTCACATCACGTCAAGCCGCACGTTTCCATTTCAAAAGCTCCAAGATTTTCACCCTCAATGGTGGATTTGCAGGACAAAAGACCCCTAACCTGCCTCTAACACAGCCTGAAGTTTGGAACATTCGGCCCATTCTGGATTGTTTATTAGCAAAGCCCACCACCTTCAAAACTATTTTTGCAGAAGACAAATAGTTAAACTTGCTGGAATGCTTGCTTTATAAGCTGATTTGTGACTTGATTGTGATTGTGATCTGACAGTCTTTATCATAACCAAGTCAAAAGAATCCACTTTAGGATATTCTCGTCTTTGGGATGTATTTGTCCGTTTTATGGGTGAAAAATCACTTTTAAATATCATTCATTTGTGCTAAAGTGCACACTAGGGTTATAACTTTTGACTATTTTTCAAATAAAAGATTTCCATATCATAAATTGATGAAATTTTGCTTAAAAACAATGAAAAAGGCCCTAATTCTTCTAAGTTTAAAAAAGGTCACCTCAGATAAAAAAATTAGAACAACCATATAACAAACGTTACTGCTTATAAGCAGCACTTATAACTTTATAACTTATAACACCTAAAACTTTCTAGAACTGTTTAGAACTTTCTGAAACTGTTTAGAACTTTCTGGAACTGTTTGGGACTTTCTGGAACTGTTTAGAACTTTCTGGGCCTATACATATCCTGTTTAGGAGAGAGAGACGGAGAGAGAGAGAGAGAGAGAGAGAGAGAGAGAGGGGGGGAGGGGGGGGGGGCTTTATGAGCAAACAACTCAACTTGATACTTTTTGATATTGTTTCAGTAACAATAATGTCGCACAAGATACATGATACTACCTTACAGAAGAACAAGGCCACCTGGACCAATAATCTAGAGACATTTCAGCAATCACAGAAGAAGAGGAAGTGTGCCCTAGAAGACTCTTCACTAGAAGAAAAGTGCAGAATGTCACTCCAAATGCAAATTATTGGACAGTACCAGTTTTAGAGCAGAAATCAAATAGTGGAAATTTTCATAGAATAATGGAAAATCTATTTATTCTTCCATCTAATTCTTTTTTTTTTTTACTTCTATGGAAATTTTCACTATCACTTTCTTCTGCTCCAAGAAACTTTTTTTTTTTTAAATATACGTATACCAAGCTTTGGATTGTTCTAGAAAGTTCTAAACAGTTCCAGAAAGTTCTAAACAGTTCTAGAAAGTTCTAAACAGTTCTAGAAAGTTTTAGGAAGTGCTACATATAAGCAGTGACGTTTGTTATGGTTGTTCCAATTTTTTTATCTGGGGTGACCTTTTTTAAGCTTAGAGGAATTAGGACATTTTTTCATTGTTTTTAAACTAAAGTTCATCGATTTATATACATTGTCAAAAAGTTATAACCCTAGTGCATACTTGGGGTTTGTTCGCAACCCTCATTTCATTTGAGCAGTGGCAAACAAGAGTGACAATAATAATCTGACATAATGTATCACAATCTTTGCATTAATGGGGAAAACACATTTGTATGCGGTTCGTTGTCGAGAGTGAGCAGTCGAGGCAGAACAATGAAGTCAGCTGCTCCTGACACATCGAGACAAAACCAGTCTTCAGCAAAGTTCACAAACCACTCAGAGCGCAGTCATCACACATGTGCGCCGTCTGCTCAATACACACTCACGCAGACACATCATACCGCAGTTTAATTAACTCCATTCTCATCAACGGTTAGCCATTGTTATTGGTTATTTTAGCAGCCAGAGTGCAGAACTTGCAAAACATGCTTCATGAAAACTCAAACTATGCATCATTATATGTACACTCTTAAAAATAAAGCTTCCAAAAGTGTTTTTTCACTCCGAGGAACCATTCTGTTCCCCAAAGAAACTTTTAGGGAACAATTATTTAAATACTTATAATTTTAATAATCTAAAGAACCTTTAGTTACACTTTATTTTAAGGTGACGTAGTTACATTGTACTTACTCAAATAAGAACTGAGTAATATCATTTTACTACATGTATAGAGTTAGGGTTAGCATTTGGTTTAGGGTTAGTTACGCATAATTTACTGTTATAACTATAACACATAGTAACGTGTAACTACGTCACCTTAAAATAAAGTGTTACCAAACCTTTTTCCACTATAAAGAACCTTTTATGCAATAGAAATGTCCCACGGATGTTAAAGGTTCTTCACGGAACCATCAATGCCAATAAAGAACCTTTATTTTTTAGCGGGTAAGGCAATAATTATTGTGTTTTTTTGTTTACTTCACTCTTTTTATTTTAGTTGTGTGTGTGTGTGTGTTATAAAAGCATTATAAAAGTTATTCATGTGTCACCTAATCAATGACTATAGCTTTTCTTTCTCCAAACGTTGTGATGATGCTTTCTGCCCTACTTTCCTCGGTCATTATTGGCTGACTGGCCATTTGGCTTGATATTATCCCCAGGGGAATACAACCCCCTTTCAGCAAACGCTGAGGACGCGGCACAGGGCCGGCATTTATTGTGACTGCAAAACAAGCTTATTAGGAAGTGGAACTATCAGAGAAACATGACAAACTATCTAGTTGGACTGGATGGGCTAGATTATATTGTTTAAAAATCAGTGGGATTTGTGAAGTGTATTTTAATGAACTTAGTCAACAAAACATTTCCTTCTTAATCTGAGCAGTGTAAACAGAGACGCCTCACTATTGATGACCGTTTACTGTAATTGTTTCGAAACTGCATGACAAAACCAGGATCCGAGTTTGTTGAATTGCGTAAGAAAATTGTTAAAAAAGCTTTCAGTTCAGTGTTTTACACACAACCATTTCATTCAGTCTACTTTGGATCTAGGAAAAGTCTTTTACAGGGTTTTATCATCCCAGACATAATAATGCCATTCCCGATTCTGCCCCCGAAGCCTTTGTGATGTCAGAACAATGGGAAATGAGCGGGAGGCCTCTGTGTCACATGTGGTGCCTTTGATTAACATTCGAGACTGGTTTGTGGGACACAGACTCAGGATGGAGCAAGAATAATCCAGGTGAAATGCAATTCAGCACAGCTTTATAAATGTAAATTAATAAACTGGCCTTCAGTAGGTTAATCAATGTAGTTAAAATGTTCTCATTTTAGATCAGCACTGGCGGATCAAATGTTATCTTGTTTGTCTTTGTCAATATTTACACCTGACAAACTCGTTTGCTGTGAATTTTGAAAGTATTTTATGGGAGAAGAGATGACATCAGAGCTCTGTTAATATCTCCCCCTCGAGTTAACGCTGTGTAAATGATATCACAGGACAGTCGTCGTGTATGTAAGTGATAATGTACAGTCATCCTGACATAATCATGAAAATAAACCCTGACAAGGATGATTAGGTCTTCATAAGAGCTTATGATAATGGCCACCTGGGTGTACTGTATCCCACTTATTAAATGGCTAAAAAAAAAATATATATGAAAATGAAATATTGATTTGTTTAATTATTTTATGCGAGAAATTGCTACCAGTATGTACTGTACTTGGTAGTAACTGATTACATGTAATCAGATTTCAACAATTAAGTACTTGTAATTAGATTATATTACATTTTGAAATACAGTTACTTTTTTACTGATTAGTGATTACATTACATATTCACACAATGGCAGTTAATCATTCATAATTCAGTTATTTTCCCTAATTATTCTTTTTCATGTTTTAAAAATTAATTATTATCTCTCAGTAAGTCATTTAACCATGTATCACTTCGTCTTTGAAAGGCATTTGTCTTTCAAACACATTTTTTAATGATTTATTTAATTATTAGCTTTTAAGCTTACAAACCCCCTGCAGGTCCTTCAGGAACTCTAGTTTGGGAAAACTTAATGTAATGTAATGTTTAATGCACTTCATGTTGTAGATAAAATATATGTTTGTAATACTCTTTGTATTTTTATATCAATAAATATCCTATTCAATTGAATGTGATAACGAGTTATGTCAAAGTAATCAAAAAGTAGCCACATTATATTACCTAAAATGTGTAATGTAATGGATTACGTTACTAACTATAATTTAATTCATCAGTAACTGACTAAAATTTGTAAGTAATCTACTCAGCACTAGATGGATGGATGGATGGATGGATGGATGGATGGATGGATGGTAGATAGATAGATAGATAGTATAGTGCCATTCAAACGTTTAGGGTCAGTTAGAAAACAATACTTTTGTCATTAATTCTGTTGAATGAAATTAATATTTAAAAAGAACACATTAAATTGATCAAAATATTTTTCTTTCAAATGAATGCTGTTCAATAGAAATGAAACTTTCTATTCATCAAAAAATACTGAAAAAACCCGTCCCCACTCAGCCCAGATTATCATGCCCCTTCAGTCAAGATGAATGTGAAAATAGATTTAATCATGAAACAGAATAGACTAGTTAAGGACACACAGTCACATTCTGATTGGCACATTTGAGACACAATCTTAACGTGCCACGAAGAATGCAGCTCTGTGAGTAAAATGTTCAAATAGGTTGGCCAAGGCAATTTCCCCTTTTAGTTTTATGCAGTGTTATTCAATACTCTGCCATCTTGCTCAGTAGCTTTAGTTTAACAGTTGTAGTAACAGGCTCCGACAAAATACATGAACTGATCACATGTACTGTACTGTACTGTACTGTACTGTAAGATTTTAAAAGAGCGGTTCATTCATATTTTCGTAAGATCTTATTCTTCATGCTGTGGAAATACAAACCGGAAGACAGAACTCAACAAATGCAGCGCTGAAAGGGGGCGGGGCTACATTAATTCTACAGATTTATATTAAACACTAATGTTGACATATATGAAAAAACATAGGCCTATAATACATAAAACAAGAGAGCCGTGTAGTAAGTATTTGCTGCTGTGACTTATTGTCAGGATTATCATGAGCTAAATCTTTAGATCAGTCATTAACAGAGACCTACTGAAAAAATCTATCTTTAAAGGTCTATTTTTGTCAACTTTTCCCCTTCATGCTGCGCAATACTTTCCATTGATGGAAACCAGCAACCGGGAGACTTAACGACTGGGTTTGGAGACTTGGGAATCTTTTAGGTGTACGAATCATTTAATCAAAACGAGCTTCTGGAGATCTCTTCAGAGCTTCTGGAGATGTTTGGACATCTATGGGTCCTGAACAGAGACTGATGTGGATTTGTTGACTGTGTGGCCCTGCTGACAGCTGTGCGCTGCAACTGAGAGCCTTCTCTCAGAGAAATGATTGCAATACAGCATTGGTCTGTGAGCCAGCATTCAGAGCGGAGATGAATGGGAACCATACAACATCACACTGCCTGGACAGACACTCTTCAATGGAATTACTGTAGCTACAAAAGAATGGGAGGTTTGACTTTGGAAACAGAAATTAATAGTTCCACCCAAAGAAATCCTTTATAAGACTACAAAGGTTTGGGCATTAATAATGAGCCAAATTGGATTTGTGTGTGTATATATGTGTATATATGTACAGTTTGTGCACTGTATACATATATATACACACACACACCATATATTCTTAGTGGAGAATTTCTTTTATTCAAATAATTTTCTGCTCTGCTTTTATTTAAGCATTTATTTATTATCATTATCAATGTTGAAGACAGTTGTGCTGCTTAATATTTTTTTGGTGGAAAGATTAATTTTTTTCAGGTTTATTTGATGAATAGAAAGTTTAAAAGAACAGCATATATATATATATATATATATATATATATATATATATATATGTAATTCATTCTATTCAGCCAAAAAAATTATATAAATAAACATACACTTTGCATGTATATGCTTCTTCCAAAAGTGTTTGATTCTGGTGCCGTTGGCCGCCGCGGTACCGCGCAATTTCAAAATTCAAATCGCAGCAATCCCACAATGCTATGCGGTGGCTGTAAAATAATGCTTCTACAGTGTAGTTACAACAAAATTACAGGACTGTCCATAAATTTCCCATCATGCATTTGTATTTACAATAAAAACATGAATACAATATGTTGTTGTAAATTTTATTGTAAAAATTACATCAATTGCTAACAGTGTATATATAGCCACATTTAAATATATATTTTCTTCATGCAAAAAAGATGAATGTTTTATTTTATTTTACGCCATTTCTTACTGTATCAAATAATGTATGACAATGTTTCCATAGATGAAACCAATGAGGGTCTGGGCAAATAAATACATAAATAAGTAAATAAATAAAAAGCATTCAAGTCCTCACACAAGAACAATGCAAAAGCAAAGGGCCATAGGGAGATTCCCAAGAGCTGCATCTTCCTTTCCATGAGCGTTGGGTGTGGAAATGTGGGGGATGGGGAAGTTACCGCTTCATTCACATGCATAATATCAAACTTAAAGGAAAGAATAGTTTGACTGGTGCAGAAGGACAAGCAGCCTTCCATATTAGATGTACAGAATATATACAGAAGCACTTTTCATGTTTTGAAGGTCAGATTTTGGATGGAAACATAAGAAAAACACAAAGGCTTAAACAAACGCATTAACCTGGTCTTTGTATTTGAATAATGTTTTCTCAACGGAATGATTGCACAACAGCTCTGTGTCCTTCGCCTGAGGGTGTTTAAAGTACTTCTCACTTCTGATGAATTACTACATCCCGAGTACACTCCTGTTCCAGTCACAATCAACATTCTGTGTCACAACAAACACATGCTGTCTTAGTAAGCATTACGAGCAACATAATGAGTATTATTCTGTATAACAAGTATTAAATAAATACAATAAATATAATATCCTTGAATGATTGATTGTTCTGCAAAAAACTTTATATGTCAAAGTTCATGTTATTTGAATACCGGTTATGCCGAATGGTACTTTTCTTCTACATAAGCTTGACTAAAGCGATCTTCACTTCTAAATATGCTATATAATCCTGACTTTTAACCAATAAAGTAACAGTAACAAACCCTGATGCCTTTACATTCGTGTGTTTTCTTGTGTGAGCCCTCTACCCCTCCCCCACCCTACATGAGTAGTGTGTGTGTGTGTGTGTGTGTGTGTGTGTGTGTGTGTGTGTGTGTGTGTGTGTGTGTGAGTTGAGGGAAGCAATGCAGGGGACGTGATAAGTATCTGCTCTCTCAAATAACAGCCAAATTTCCTTTAGTTTCATGCAGTTGCAGAATAGTGACGTTTCAGTGCTTTTCTGTGTTTTGCGAAAGAAATAATGAATGGAATCCTTGTGGAAGGAGAGAAAGCAACATTATCCACCTATTATGGTCATTAGTCAATAGCATTGGGAAGAAAGGACAGTTTTTAGGATGATGCCACCATAAGGTGTGGCTACATGAACTGGAATAAATACCTTTTAGCCCTCTTTTAGGTACATAAAGCTGCAGGATAAAACAATATCATTGTGCATAATTTCCAAATTATGCATTTTTGAGCATATTTAATAGTGAGTTTTGGGATAAATAAACTGTTAGCTGTGAACTTTACTTTAACAAGACAAAGAAGTCTACAATTTTATTCCAAGAATATTCCAAATGTCATTTCCACCACAGAATAATGTTAAACATAATACATATTTTGAGATGTGTTGGAAATGCTGACTTTTTAGGACAAAAAATTACTCCTGTGATGTATGAACATTTAGGCTAGGCCTACTAGCTTAAACTAGCAGAAACAAAATTACCCACAGATGAAGGTGAAAACAGCCATTTAAAAATAATGTGGACAAGATGGATTATTAGCAGAATTATCGTTGTTAAGAGAATATAAACTGAGGATAATCTTTTATAAAAAGTATGTTTTGTTACTTTTAGTAAACATATTTACGTTTTTATTCTTCTTATGGTCTAATAACATACGGGTACCAGCTGCACCTCCGGGTTTTTGAAAGGACAATTGTTTACAATGCTGGGCTGGCTAAAATGAATCCTAATAGGGTACTTACTGTTAACTTCCTTCTCTTTACTACTAACGGAAGCCATCCCCACATAATCAGAGGCTGTGCATAACTCTCATACCTCCGTTCATAATAAACAATAACCGTAAACCAGTTCCACTGCAACAATCTATTCTAGATGAAGAATAGTTGAGAGGGACACGTGATCAGAGGTGCGCGAGTCGCGACGTTCCACAGAACGCGGTGGGTTTGCATGAACGCGCCTCCCAGCCTCATCCGACTCTTTTTCGTGAACGGTTCCTTTGAACAGTTCATTAAGCAATTCAGTGATTCTTTTACGTTGGTACGTAATTACGTCACCACGTGGTCCTTAATATCCTTGCGTGGCAAACTACGTTTCAATAAAGCCATGTTGTTGTTGTTTAATACGTTTTTTTTAAAAATGTAGTTTAATTTGTGCCAGAACAGTTTGTTGCAGCCATGATTTATAGAGCCTAAATACGATTTCTAATAATATTTAACAACATTTGGATAACTTTTTGTATGTTTTAATATGTGTGTTGATAAAATTGTAAACATATTTCTGGGGAATTTTATTTTAAACTTCTGATATTTGTGTAGCCTGTTGTTGTTGTTTTTTTTTGTTTTTTTGTCTGAACAAAAATAAAAAGTCATCATTTTCTCACCCTCATGTTGTTTTAAATCTGTATGAGTTTCTTTGTTCTGTTAAACACAAAATAACACATTAAAAAATGATGGGAACCAATTGTTTTCTGGTCCCCATTGTCTTCTATATATTTTTTCATACTATGAAAGTCAATGGGAACCATCAACTGTTAGGTTGCCCATATTCTTCAAAATATATTATTTTTGTGTACAACAGAACAAAGAAACTCATACATGTTGACAACAACATGAGGATTTGACAGTAAATGACAGATTTTTTTTTTTTTTTGGGTGAACTATCCCTTTAACAAAAGTGATACTTTGTTGTTATGTGAATCGGATGAATTCAGAAAACCGTTGAGAATGAGATCCACTAACGACGAACAGGATTGAACGAGCCCACTCTTTTAAGGGAATCAAACTACCCCGATTGTGCTTTATGTATGAGGCCCTAAAACGAACAGTCATTCTTTCGAGAATCGGGATACTGCTCGGGCTGTACGTTTTTGATTCACCGGTTTTGTGAACCAGCTGAAGTGATTCATTTAATATACATTCGACTCAAAAGAACAGTGCGTTAAAGAATCGAACATCCAGCTACCCACGGGAGCGCGCCCTCTCTCTCTCTCTCTCTGAACGCAACAGCTGCATAGTGAGTGATTTGCAAACATTGAAAGCAAGGCATTTCGTCCGGCTAACAATTGGCTAACTCAGCTAATCAGATTTCCAGAAAGAAAGAAAGAAAACCAGCTACCAAACTAACATCCCATATACGTTATTAGTTACTATAGCGATTGTTGGCACACAATAAGAATACCTGACGAAGTCTGAACATAATGGTAGGTATGGAGGGTGAGTTCCTTATTTTCTATATCACTCATCGCTAGCGTGTCGTTAGCCAAATTTCTATTATCAGCACGAGCGCAGGTTGATCTAACTCACCAAAGTTAACGAACTGAAACAAAGGCTTTAGTTGAAAACAAACACTCTCTATTATATGAAATGAAATAGAAGAGGATGAAAAAGTTGGTGTCTTTTATGGTAATGCAGGAACTGCATAAAGGTCTTTTGATGTTCTTCCTTAACTTGAAAGAATAGACAAACAACTTGACAAAAGTTTCAGCCATCCCCCAAAACAAAGTTGTAAAGTTGTATTTTGCTATTCGACCTGTTATGTTTACAAATAATAGCTTTTGATACAGCCATCGAAAAATAATTTATTCTAATAGATACAAAGAAGAAGGAACTTCTTTTTTTTTTTTCTTTTTTTTTTTAAACTGCTGTTTGTCATACTAATGATTTTATGTTATTCATTTGGTTTGAATATCTATTTATATTTTTATAGTTTCTTCCATCAAACTATATTGATATTATAAGTTATTTATATACTTGACCATATAGTGATCTCATTGTTCTATAGTAAAAACATCTTAACTGTAGTTAGGGAGGAGTTTTGTATCGCATGCCAAGATTGAAACAAAAAAGGAACGAAAAGAAAAAACAGGGCATGCAGGTATATTGGCGAGGTATGTAGTAAAATAACTACTAGCAATCTGCAGAGTTGCAGATCAAGTTAGAAATGATCACGTGTCAGGAAATTACAGCCACATTAAAGGCATGCTTCCACACACGAGGCATTATTATTTATATCAGCCACGATTTCGTTTAGAACGCACGTTTCGTTTAGAACACACGTTTCTATTATGTTTTTGGAAAATCGATACTTTTAAACTTTGCATTATGACGTCAGTAACCGTTCTTTTAATCAGCAGCCATCGCCTCATTCTCCCCAGTCTCACACGTTTGTGCTCGACGTGTGTCTTACATGTGTGTATGTATGTATGTATGTATCTATATATATATATATATATATATATATGATGATATTTGAAATGCATTCATATATCAATGTATATGAATATATATAGTTTATATAAAGTAAAAAAAATAAAATAATATATATATATATATATATATATATATATATATATAATATATATATAGGTATATATATATAATATATATTAGTGTGTTTTATATATCATCTGCAAAGTGTTTATTTATATACATATGTTTTACTTTATTCATAAATGTTTTTGGTTGACGTCAGAATTACAGTTGAGAGCTTTTTCTGAGATAATTACTGAGCAATGCTGTTTTTTCCCCCCTAAAAGGCACTCATACTGTTTTTCTTAAGGTATAATAACCTGTTTTTCACTTATTTGCATGAGCCAACCACACCATTTATTGCTCTATAAGACAGTTACAATAAGTGTAACTGACACGGTGTCTTTTTAAGAACTCTTATTGATAAATTTGGATGGTTTTGGGGCCAACAAACGCGCTATTCTTGTGAACAGGTTGCATGGCAAAGCCCAAACAAAAGAGTAAGACAAACACCAGCTGGTCCCTAGCTGTTTCTTCAGCATGTCAACTAACCGTGTTTTAGTCTTTTATAATGATGCTAGTATAGGTGGAGCTATTAACATTTGAGTTACTTTATACTATTTTGATTTTTTAGATAACTGTTGTGCATTTAGAAGTAAATTACTTTGCGATTACTATCTGAAGGATTTTGAGAAGCAAACAGTGTTGCTTGTTGAAATCAGCATGGCAAGGCCTGTCATTAGAGTAGCATGTCTGCAGAATCTTAAAAGAATTCACAGATTGTTTTCTTTCTTTTTCACTTGCTTTTTTCTTTTCTTTTTTTTTAACAGTGGTTATTCGGTAGATAACTGAAGTGTTGAAGCTTCCTTTTCAGTCTTCTCTTTTTTTCATCTTCAGCCTCTGTTTCTCTTTTTCAGTGTCTAACATTAGCAAAGCCTATTTTTGTGTTGCACAGGGTTTCCCTAAAAGTGATTTGGACTAGTATTCTGGATGTAGGGATGTAGAGATTAATGTCATTTGATGATTGATTTTTTTTATGCTTTGTATTTTAGGTATTGTAAAATAAGTCCTTTGTGTAAGGATAATAGTATAAGTACTCAGTTTACAAATGACTGGCAAGTTGCCTGAAACTTTGTAATAGGCTTGATAAGAGTGTTGTATATTAATCTTGGATGTTATTTAATATCTAAGAGAAAGATGAATGTGGTTGCCCATATTTAATGGCTTGTTTCAGCATGGAAGGTAGGCTAAAAGGTTGCAGAACAATGCTGTGACTCGACCTAAGGCCTCATGAGTGAGGTTTTGCAGATATTGTGAAGGACGCTGTAGATAGGCATAAGTCTCTGGCTTCCTGTTGCCTCACAGTAATTCATCTAAAGAATTTCATCAGGTTTGTCCCTGAAAAACTTTCTAAAGATTTGAAATCGTGTTTTTCCTTCAAGTTGTGTAAATGCACCAATACAGAGCACTCTGAGTTTGCAATTTATTAGGCCTCACACAATGCAGGCCTCTTTGTTTGTTACGTATACATATTTACTGAAATTATACGTTCAGTAGGCACTTGGGTACTAGATGCAATGTTTTCACTGTTCCTTTATGAACAACGTTGACATAGAATTCCATAATAATGAATAATGTTTGTTTTATGATCAATTATCGACATTTGTGATCTTCATTTAAGTTGTGTGTATGTGTGTGTATATATATATATATATATATATATATATATATATATATATATATATAACATAATATATAGAGATAAATAGTCACATAAATTGATTAAATTCATAATTATATTGCTAAAACCAATTTTAAAAAGTATCTAAAGCTATATATCATAGGGGTCCATTGTCTTAAAAGATGACACTTGTATATGAATCATAGAATCATTGATTTTTCTGTTAGTTATAGAAAAAATTGGTAGTTAATTTAAAGTTGTCCCCAAAGTTTCTTCTAATAATATGTCTACAGTACAATGCCTGTGATTAAAGACTGGGAATCTTTACAGGCACACCTACATTTCACAGTACTGCATTGTTATGTACTTATTTAGTAGTTTCCATTTATGTAAAAAACACAATTTACATCAAAGGACTTGGTCAAATGTTAGTTGTTTACATTGAAGTTATAAAATGACTTCTTATTTGAACTGTCCTGTGGTGTTGTGTGACATATTAAGCTCCATTTAAAATTATTTAAGCAGCATTTTTATAATATATTTTTTATAATGCATTACATATGTGCTTGCAGTTTTTATGACCTCTTATCAATTGAGATTACTAAAAGGGATATTTGTAATAACATTTTTTGATTTGTCACACTGCTGGACCACTGAAGTTGATATAAAAAGGTTGAAAATCAAAAGAAATGGAGACCAGTTTTAGCATATAAATCAAAAGTTATAGCATCCCTAATACAAACATATATTTGAACCTAAAATCTTAATAAAACATGTCTATTCTTTTCATTTACATTGGGCATGGTGCAGTGACCATCCCACTGGAGTAACTTAGCGCTAAGGACTTTTCTCAAGGGCACAATTATTATAGACTAACACTGTACCCCCCCCAACAACCACCTAGCTGCTGGTTCATTCCCAGTTCAGATACTTTGGTGTCAAAGCCTCAACCTTTGGCTGTTTGCCCAGATCTTTAACCACTAGCTTACTATTGCATTTTCCTCAGTATATGTTTCCTCAAATAATGAAACATTATTTAAATATATCCTAAATGAAAACAATCCTCTGATTTATGCTATAACAATGTTAAATGTATGTTTCTGTTTTGACCAATGAGTGTAGATTATCACTTGCTCTGTATTTGTTCCACTTTGACAAATTGCAGTGTGCTTAAAGTTAAACTTTTCTTTGTTCTCCAGTTTACTTAAGAAACTTAAGCTAAACATCAATCCTAGAGCCCTATGTGGTTGCTAATCTTTTTAACTATCTATGTGATATCATGTTTCATCTCGCGTAACAGTACAAAATAGATGAATGCTCCCTCCCATTAATTGAATCATTTGTAAGTGTAGTCCTGAGTTGATTGCATTCCACGGAAGTGGCCACACCTGACTTTGTCCTTTTCTTCCATTTCAGGTTTTGCCTGTCAGGACAATTCCTCTGTGTGAATCACAAGTAATCAACTGATCGAGTTTATGCCCCTTTACCTGGAAGTGACTGGCAAGCCCCGACTGCTTCTCCTGTTTAGGATGGATCATAGGGGTTCACAGAAACTTTTAGCAAACGTGCTATTCTGAAATTCAAATTTGAGAAATACCATGGAAGTGTTAAGAGAATTTGGTATTTTGTTATCTCATGCATATCCTCCTTCATGAGTATTTCAAAAGAATGACTCTACTTTCACATGTCTTGTAACATTCAACATATTGTTTCGTACAAGCTTTCAACTGAAACTAAACAAGAAAAAAATTCCCTAGTAAATTCCTGCTGACATGCCTACCCACCCATTGATCCCATATGTGGAAAGTCCTGATGGACTAGGTCATGACATTCTCAGCCACAGCAGTGCAAGTATGCCTGGTACTGGGTCTAGCATGACGCCCCACGCCAGCTTGGTGGAAAAATCTGACACGCTGGCAGAAAGTAGCCTACCTCTAGACTGCATGTTTTGCGAAGAGACTTTCCTGCATCAGGAAGACCTGGGACCACACCTTCTATCCCAGCATCCCACAACATTCCATGCTCCTGCAGTGTTGCGCGTGGAAGCGGAATTCTTAACTCCCAGCGACAGGGCCCGTTCTAAGACCTGCCCAGCTGTGGAAAAGAATGAGGAGCTCTGTTGCGCTGTGTGCGGCCAGGCTGTCGCAGATGCGACAGAGTTGGAAACGCACATGAGAAAACACAAGGACTCTTTCACGTATTGCTGCGGCCTCTGTGGACGTCGTTTCAAAGAGCCGTGGTTCCTAAAGAACCACATGAGAACCCATGGTGGAAAGGCTGGGTCTAAAAACAAAAACCAGGACCTGGAGATCCCGACTACCGTTAATGACGTCATCCAAGACCAACCCTCATCACCTGTGGTCACACCATACAAAATGTGCATGGTATGTGGCTTCTTTTTCCTCAACAAGGAAGTTCTGGCTGAGCACAGCAAAGTCCACAATCGGGAACCGGAAGTAGATGAGAACGTCTCCCTTGTCAGCCAGCCTGCTGAGGAGGTTCCTGAATCTCAGAAGTCGTTTTTGCAGACCTTACAGTTGCATCCGTCTGGAGTGAGAGAAGCTGAAAATAATCACCCATCTGGACGCTGGATATCACAACTTGATCCTTTCAACACCTACCAGGCCTGGCAGTTGGCCACCAGGGGCAAGATCGCGGCAGGTCCGAACTTAGCCAAGGAGCTCAATGCGGACTCCAACTCTGACAACGAGGACTCTGGTTCTGAAAAAGAGGAACTGGGGGCCATCTGGGCTTCTGGCGGTGGAGATAAACCAGTCAGGCGAGGCCTAAGAAGTGAACTCAAGCCTACTGAGACTCCTTCCCCATCACCTGAGCAAAAAGGTCTGATTCGTAAAGACAAGCCAACAAACTGTGAAGAGTGTGGCAAGATCTTCAGGACGTACCATCAGTTGGTCCTTCATTCTAGAATCCACAAGAGCAGAGGGGGAGCAGAGAGCCCAACCACACCTGTAGACGGGAGGGCCCAAAGTGTTGGCTCGTGTAGCAGTTCATCTCTCGACCGAGCAGAGGAGTACTCCGAGGATGGCTCGGAAGAGGGAGTGCCAGTTGACGCCTTTAATCCAGGTATTATTGCCAAAGTGTTTGGTATTGCATTCACATTTTAATTAGTTTTTAATTGCTTGGTATAAACAACAAACCATCATCTGTCAGACGTTGGACCACAGAGAGCTCATAATTGGCATCACCTTGTTAAATTATGCACATCATGCACACCATAATTAATTACCAAAGAAATGTGCACTCTTTATTACAGAAGAAGGTACTTCTCAGTGGTTCAATTGCATTTTCACACAAACCTATTTTTGTATTAGTGAAGAACTTAGAGCTCCCTCTGCTGGTCAAGAGAGAACTTGAAACTTTCTTACTTTATTTAAGGGCATTCTGTTGTATGACTCATGTTCAGCTGTCAGTTTTTAATTTCTGTTATAGGTCACCATGTTGTACCATTCAAGCAATTATGTTTTGCATATGTTAAACATGTCTCTCTTTATCCTACAGATAAAAGTGAGGATGGATCAGGTAAAATGAAGCTCAAAATTCTTGCTCCAAGAAAATGCAGTTACTGTGGCAAGACTTTCCGCTCGAATTATTACCTCAATATTCATCTCAGGACACATACTGGTTAGTACTTGGTTGTATTGTTTTTTTTGTTTTTTTTACAACTTATGTCTCATTAGGCTTTCTGTTTTCTTGCATTTCAGGATGAAAATCTTTAATACAGATTGTTTATTTGCTACGGTTTATTTAAATATTGGCGTCTCTCTTTTCATTTCACAGGTGAAAAACCTTATAAATGTGAATATTGTGACTATGCTGCTGCACAGAAAACATCTTTGAGGTACCATTTAGACAGACGTCACAAAGATAAACCTTTCACGGAAATCCCGAACATTCCTGCAACATCGTCTACTAGAAATATCATCAAGGCCATCGAACCTCCCAAGAATGATGACAAACGAGCCTTAAAACCAGCCAAACAATGGCTTGCTCCTAAACCTCTCCCTGTTAGTGTTAAACGTGAACCAGGCATGAGCCAGGCCATTATTACCAGCACAAGTCCTTTCATTCAAGTAAAGCAAGAGCATGCAAGTTCTCCTGTCGCAGCCCCTTACACCCCTGCGGGTGAGGTCAACAAAAAATGCCCAGTGCCGGTAAACCTGAAGATGGAGGAGAAAGAGGCTTCTGAGGCACCGCTGAATCTTTCCCTTAAAGTGTCTCTTTCTGTATCTGCTACCTCAGTACCCAGAAACCTGTTACTGACCAACACATGTACCTCTTGCTCCTATGAAACCCTTTACCCTGAGGTTCTCCTGATGCACAAAAAGCTCGTCCACAAGGAGAAGTTGGACGTCAAGAAGAACGGATACAGGGGACCTCAGAAACAGAAACGGTACACTGGTTGCCCCCCGGCTCTTGAGGGCAAAGACGTCACTCCTTTGCCCAGCATCAACAAGAAGCATCCCCGTCGGACCAAGTCCCCACTCCGGCAGCCGGAAAAACCTGGGGAGAGGGTTCCGAAACATCCACAGATGTCTAAGATTTCTCCTGCAAAAGAGCGCTGGAGAGAACAGCACCAGGAGGGTCAGCGGGGCAGGGAATCGGATGCAACCAGCTCGCTGTCCAGAATCTCGGAGCAAGAATCGAGCAGAAAATTAAATGTGGCAATTGTAAATGATCGAGAGTTGTCCAAGAAGAGGCCTGGCCTGGATCATGAGATGAGTCAGAGGGCAAGTATGGGCAAAAACGGAATGGTATGGCCCACAGATCCAGCTAGACTTTGCCTTTCAGACCGTTTCCGAAACTTGGCGCAAATGGATGTCGGCGAACCCTCTAGCAAGAGACAGAAGTCCTTTGAGCCTCTACATGCCGCATCTGGACGGCTTGGAGAGGATTTCAACAGGCTTGTGCCCTCCGGTAGAAATGCGAAAACCTCGTTGCAGACGAACTCGCCCTTGGCTTCGGTTAAGGTGACTCCTACGCCGTCTCCCAATAACATGCAAGCTGACTGGAATGGCCTCAACCTGTTCCGCACCTATATGCCCAACAACCTGGCGTCGCTCTATCACCCCGCCGCTGCAGGGTCCAGCCACGCTGTCATGGCCTCACCTGGCCCTGGTAAGCATTTAATATATGATTTTTAGGAAATACTCATTAGGTAATGGAAGAGATCTGTTTGTACTCAAGAAAGGAGAGCAAATATAAGAATTCAACAACAGCTTTTCCAGACTTTAAGATTAGGTGGCATAAATAGGCGAATCTAACAAAAAAAAATGTTTGACATACACTACCGGTCAAAAGTTTTAGATTTTTAATGTTTTTAAAAGAAGTCTCTTCTGCTCACCAAGGCTGCATTTATTTGATTAAAAATACAAACAAAAACAGTCATATTGCGAAATATTATTACAATTTAAAACAGCTGTTTTCTATGTGAATATATATATAGTTAAGTGTAATTTATTCCTCAGATGAAAGCTGAATTTTCAGCATCATTACTCCAGTCTTCAGTGTCACATGATCCTTCAGAAATCATTCTAATATGATTTTGATGCTCAAGAAACATTTATGATTATTATCAATGTTGAAAACAGTTTTTACATTTTTATTTCATGATGCTATGATGAATAGAAAGTTCAAAAGAACAGCATTTATCTGAATTGGAAAGCTTTTGTAACATTAAACACTACCGTTCAAAAGTTTGGGGTCAGTAAGAATTTTAATTTTATTTTTTGGGGAAAGAACCAAAATAAATCAATACTTTTATTCATCAAGGATGAGTTAAACTGATCAAAAGTTACAGTAAAGACATTTATAATGTTAAAAAAATATTCTATTTTAAATAAATGCTGTTCTTTTGAACTTTCTATTCATCAAAGAATAAAAAAAAAAAAAAAGTACACAACTGTTTTCAACATTGAAAATAATAATGAATGTTTTTTGAGCATAAAATCATCATATTAGAATGATTTCTGAAGGATCATGTGACACTGAAGACTGGAGTAATGATGTTGAAAATTCAGCTTTCATCTGAGGAATAAATTGCATTTTAAAATATATTAAAATAGAAAACAGTCGTTTTAAATTGTCATAATATTTCTCAATATTACTGTTTTTTTTTGTTTTTTTTTGTTTTTTTTCATCAAATAAATGCAGCCTGGGTGAGCAGAAGAGAATTCTTTTAAAAACATAAAAAATCTTACCGATCTAAAACTTTTGACCAGTAGTGTATATTTAAATTAAAAACGTTTTAATATCGTAATTCAATTATGTATAATTATAATATGCTGTCAAACCAATTAATCGCATCAAAGTTAAAAGGTTGTTTGTATAATATTTTATATATAAATACAGTATGTGTGTAAATATATACGTGTATATATAATTATACACACAAACACACACACATATATACTGTGTATATATATATATAATATGAACACACATATATAAACAAACTTTTATCTTAGATGCGAATAATCGATTTGACTGCACTAATATATATATATTGAAGTGATGTGAAGTGGCAGCTTATTTGTTGTAAATAATGTCACAATACAAAATATCCTCATGTTTCAATGTTATAGTTATATTTCAAGCCTCTGAGAAAGTGCAGGCAGTACCTTTCTAGAGCTATTTAAATATTTTCGACTTCACCATGGCCTCTTAAATGGTCTTGCCAGTTGTTTAGTCAGGATGTGGTCTGGTACTATGACTGAACACTACCCCATATGCTCCTCTCTTTAGGGAGTAGGTCCTTGATCTTCCCTCATTACTCCACTAGTATGACTCAGAGGAGAATCCAAACCAGCCCTCTGAGTAATGAACGCTGTGGACCTTCAGATAAGAGCTCTTAGAACTATCCAGGGTAAATGTCTTTGGCAGACCTTGCTCTCGTTTCACAGGTATTGCGCTGTGCTCCATGTAGCTAATCGCATTGTCTCTCCTCACAGCTTTGAAATACGCAGAGGAAACAGGGATGCGGTCGCCGACGGTGGGGTCCACGGCTGGGAGGAAAGTTTAAAGGATTTGATGTTGCTCAAAATGTTCTTCAGACACTACCGCTGCAAGGTTTGATGTGCTGGAAGGATGAACTGTGGGGATTCGGGCCGCAAGCGCTGCAATAGCCTTGGCTGGAAGGCAGAATGAACTTGGACTGCAGCCTTGAACAGTGTTGTTTTGATTCAATTTGCATTCCATTATGGCAATAAGATTCATCTGCGGTGCACTTAACACAAAGCTGAACGTCAGACGCACAGACGTGCATGACAGTTGACTTGTGAATCTGTTGTGGGTCGGTGGTTTATGATGGCCTAAATACTAATCAAACCGCAAGCCCAGCAAGTGCCTCCATTATTTTTTATTAAAAGCCTACATGCTTTATCTACGAGTGGACGGCACTGACCAAATAAATGAGGAGGGGCGCTGTGTTATTTTTTGCTTTTCTCTAATTGTGTAAGATTGTCTATATTGTTAATGTTTAACATCTCTTTTACACTTTACAGGTCAACTTTATGCTATGCAGAGAATGGGAAATCTATCATTTCCAAAGTTATAAATCTTTTCATTTGTACAAATCGAGCTGCTGTGTTACCGTCTCGGATCTGAGACTTTTTGAAGCAATGGTGACGTACTGTGTACTGTTGTGTAGGTACATTGAAAAAAAAAAGAAAAAAAAAAAGAAATGCAGGGACTGCATGGAAACCTCTTTCACTGTGACAAAGACATTCAATGGGATGCTCAGGATTTAAGAGAAACATAACTGTGATATTGTGCCGCCGCTGCTGAGCAGTTCTGCCAAATGTGTGGTGAGCATTTTCTGTCTTTTGCTGTTTTGTTTTTTTTCTTTTTACCTAATAATTTATTTTCAGGCAAGTGTGTTGGTTTATTAGGTTGTCATTGCGTGTTTGTTGAATGGTGGCTAAAGCACGTCATGGTTTCTGTTACTGTCTGCGTTCAGTATACTAACTCCTACTCCCTGAAGATGTTTGGCCACCGGAGAGTTAACTTATTTTGTAATGTTTTAGGGGGTTTCATGAGCTGAAGCAAATGCAGTGTATTTCCTTGATGATAAACTTGAAGCGTTTTTTTTTTTTTTTTTTTTTTTTTTTTTTGCTTCACCCCACAATGAGGAATTGCCCCTTATTTAGTTATTTTTGTGAGATGTAGATCAGTTAGGCTGAGTGATGGCTGTCACTGTGTTTTTGAGAATGGATTTCGATTAGTGAAAAACCAATTATTATGCAGGTTCAATGTCTCTCTCTGGTTTTTGTGCTCAGTATTTCGACTCTTTCAAACACACTGAATTGGGTTTGTGTTGGTAGTTTGGTTTAGGATGTAGTGACAGCCATGTGTAAATTTGTTTGTATTTGTGCAACAAAAAAACAAAAAAAATTCTCTAGAGTGTATTTGTTCCCATTTTTAATTTTTCTTTTTTCTTTTGCACTTTCACTAATTATCTCTTTAGAGTTCCTTTCTTGTGGTAAGGTTGTGTGAATGATGCTTTTTCTCCCGTCTTGTCCATTGTTTCATGAATGATGCTGTTATTCTCGGTCTCTAACAGAATGTGTAATTTGGATTCCCAATCTTGTAACCCACCTTGTTATTAAGCCAGGTGTATTCCAGGGCTGAGGCCCTTTCTAGAGGCAGAATAAAGCAGTTGTGTAAACTGTAAGAAATGTCAAATTGTCCGTTTCATTTTCATCTGAGGAATACTAAGGTGAGTGAAATGTTTTTAAAATCTTGATTGTGGATGTTTATTAGATATTAAAACGTATACTATATTATATGCTTAATTTGGAGTCCTGATTTGATGTACATTGCATGCAGTGTTGGGGAAGTTACTTTTAAAAAGTAGTGTTTGCTCGTTACTCGTTACTTTTTAAAAAAGTAATCCGTTTCTTTACTTAGTTACCCCCTTTGGAAAGTAACTTTTTACGTTACTCGTTACTTTTACGTTACTTTTATGTTGCTTGACTTTGGGCAGAACCCAATATCTGTTCCTAAATGTGTAGACATAAAGTTATACTATGGAGGACATAACAGGTATTTCTTTTGTGCTCTTTATTATAAAAAATAGTACCAATTTCAAAAGAAAAAAAGTCCTTCTCATTGGCGCTGCTGTGTGCAGCAACTTCTCTGTTTTTATTCTCAACCGGCACTGCATCATGGGGTAGAGTGCGACACTCCGCGATGAGCAGAGCGCACGCGCCGCTTCTCTCCGCTCCGCTCCCCCTATCCACCGAACTTTAAATTTCGGCAACGTCAAGGCAGCCAATAAAGCTTTCCCTGCTCTCCAACACTGGTGCAAAATGCGTCTTGATAGCCTATGATATAGAAGACATAAGCTTAGTTTTCAGACATACGACTCACTCTATCAAGGGAGTAGGAGAAAAAGAGATTTTGAGAGAAAAAAATACATATTTTGTTTAAAAGTACACATTTCAAGCTTTCTATATTTCTCAGGTCTGTGAGGCAAGTAGCTTATCTGAGTTTCGGTTCATTTACAGTATGAGGCGAGAGCTCCAGTTCACGCGCCGGTGCATCCATGTCATGATTATTGCATGCTATATTTACTTCTTATTTATTAAAATCAGGCAATTGGTTGATAAAACAACGATTAAAATTAAGATACAATTAATAGAAAACGAAATTCACTTTAAAGAAAGGCTTTCTACGAAAACAATCTTAATAAAGTGGTCAAAATCATGTCTGCCCACTCCATTTGTTTCCTGATATATTGCGCAAAAAAATTTATTTTATTTTATTTAAACATAAATATGAAACTAAATCGTTTTCTTTAATGACTAGGATACAACACGTAGGCCTGTAGCTACTATATAACTTTCAGATAGGCTATTACGAATTGGCTTACCTGTACAATTATACCCGGTAGGTCTGCTGTCATCCTTGACAGTCATTTTGGAGTGCGAGCGTCCTTGACATCAGGGTCTCCAGGGTTGGTAGAAGACTACCATAGTAACAGTTCTCAACAGTTCTCTTCTCTCAAGTGCGCAGCTGAGAAGGCAGTGTCGCTGTCAAATTTATCCATGGGAAAAGTAACGTTGCGCCGAATTGAAAAAGAAACTACGTTTCGTTACCAAATTTTCAGTAGTAGCGCGTTACACTACTTTTTACTCGAAAAAGTAGTTACGTTACTGTAACGCGTTACACACAACACTGATTGCATGCCAAGTAGTCTAGACAAACTGCTAGTAAATTTGTGGTAGTTACTTTTTTCTTTTTTTTGTCATGAATATGTCACATTTGGACTTAATGTTGCTAGAAATGAGGTTCCTATTATTTATGCAAAATAAAATAAAAATTCCATAAGATTTTGAGTTGAAAAAATAATGTCTTGGACGTGACTAGTACAGGGGTGTCCGGTCCTGCTCCTGGATGGCCACTGTCCTGCAGAGTTCAGCTCCAACCCCAATTACAGACAGATGTGTTGAGCCGAGTTGGACTCTGTGGGACAGTGGCTCTACAGGACTGAGTTTATTAGAAAATGTGACTTCACTGGCAGAACACTAGAGGGCAGTATGTACAAACATGTGAACTTTTGCCATGAAACCATGTGCTTCTTGCTTTATTTGATACTGAGACACAATGAACTCTTCACACAAAGAGTTATGAGGTCTTGTATAGATAAAATAACCATTCGCCATTTTTGATTGAAGATGACTGCACTGCATTGAATAATTATCTCTAGCATCTTCCATTTGAGGCCCAAACGCTTTTATTAAACAGCTGTGGACTAGTAATCCTTAATTTGCTTTGTTCATCTTCATTTCTGGCCATGCATACTGGATCAGGGGTGACGGCGTGTTGAACCTGGCCGAGTGCATCCCAGTGTCTGTCAACAGCAAATTACATAGGACAGTATCCAGCACATTAAACAAGAGTCTTTCACCCCCTCCTTTTCTTTTTAACTATAGCACATCTGCTTGCTGTCTGCTCCCCAGGGTCAGTGCTGTGTAATCTATTGCATTAGCTCACATTAGTGCATATCGCCCATGGGTTTCAATAATCAGAAACGCAAAATGAGCATTTCACTTAGTATCACCCTCATGTGCCCCTCAAACAGAGGCCAACGCGAGCATCTGGATGGCAAGGGGGAAGGAAGCACAACCTCAGCTCATGACACGCTTCCTGTTTTGCCTAATCCCTCAAGTCCAATGTGATGTGCAGTTTTCCGCCTCTCGAGTCCTGCTCAAGGGTTTAATGTCAGGACTGTACTGAATAGAGCTGCTTGCTGTTTTCTTTCCCTGTGTTTATTTGATTTTTTTCCTCAGTGCTGGTCTGCGGTGATCAGTAAACGTCTGGATCAAGCCTCATTACTGGTTGAAAGTTGGAAAGCACACAGGCTTCCTGTAAATCAGTGACTGTGATGAGGGAGTTTAGTGTTGCCTTAGCGGTGCTGAGGGTTGAACTCAGGGTTTTGAGTATGTAAAATGTTTTTTCAAGGCAAATACAACCACAGATATGCGAGTAGCCACTTGCACCAGTCCCCAAAATGTTCTTTTTCACCCCAAAATCGAACCAAAAAAGTAGTAATATTTTGCATGATGAAAAGGGGCACGGAAACTTTTTTTTGGATCATTGTTTTTCCAACTCGTAACTGGGAGTACATCGATCTAGTACGAGTTCACGGGTGGGAAGTCACGGGTTTGACTGCCATTCCAGTGCACTTTCACGGGTACAAGGTTGGAAAAACACGGGTTACAGGTTGCCTGGAACGATGTACTCCCAGTTACGAGTTGGAAAAACACGGGTTACAGGTTGCCTGGAACGCAGCATAACTACCGTCGTAACTATTTGTCACCCATGGATGATTAACACCCAAAAGTGTCCAGTAATAGTGGGATACTGAAGTAAAGCGAGTAGTTCAACAAGCCATGGCATTGTCCATCATTACAGTCATATTTGTTACAATAACAACTTAAGTGTAAAACTTAAGTGAAAACTTTGGTGTGCCTTTAAATGTTCTCTTAACTAGCATTTTATAATGCACACATGCAATGCAGAGCAACTATTACAGCGAGCGCCGTCATCCCCTGCTGTTAAGCACAATAGTTAGCTAATTCCTGTTTTCGTCCTGCCTTGTTTTCTGTGAAGGTGTGGGCCCCTTTGTGCCTGGGGTCACACCCTGCAGAAGAGACGTTTATTTCCACTGGGCTCTGCTTTATTCACCACAGGAGGTGTTGCTTTTGCTGACATAGGGATCTGGCACGCAGCGCGCGGGCCCACACAATGCTGCGTGCAGCAGGTAATGTGCAGAAGAACAATACTAAGATGTTAATTAGAGTTATGTGCAACATGGGGCGCGTGCAGTTACCCTATTACTTGTCATGGTATTTGTGAGAGCATTTGTGGCAAAAGCAAAGCTGGCGATATTCCCTGTGGACGAGTTCTAAGGCGACTGTATACATATTTTATCAGTGCCGTTTCCCCACTGTCAGACAAATTATTTGTTCACCATAAAAATGTTTGACTGTCTGCTTCAGTAATTTAAGATCAATATTTTGACTAGTGACTTTAGTAGGCCTAGTGTGCATTTTAATCAGTAGGCTATTTTAATATGTGTGTGATTGCAAACCTGTGTCACACACTCCCTCCCACTTTTGTCTTAACTGTTGTTTTTGCATTTTCATAGCTGTGTGCAGTGATGCTTATTTTCATGTTGCATGGCTTAGTGCACAATTCGGATCTGAAATGTTCTTTCATGCAAATGTTGCATTCACGTGTGTGTGTGTGTGTGTGTGTGTGTGTGTGTGTGTGTGTTTAAAAGTTTGGAGTCAGTAAGATGTTTATTTTCATTTGTATATATTTTTTCCAGTAAGGATGCATTAAATTAAAGCCATTTACAGTAATAAAAACATTTCTATTTAAAATAAATGCTGCTGCTTTTTTTCTTTTTTTTGACTATTCAAGGAAAATATGCAGCACAACTGTTTTCAACATTGATCATAATAAGATGTTTCTTGAGCAGCAAATCAGCATATTAGAATGATTTCTGAAAGATCATGTGACACTGGAGTAATGATGCTGAAAACTCAGCTTTACATCACAGGAATAAATTACATTTTAAAATATATTAATTGAAAACAATTTTGTTAAATTGTAATAATATTTCATAATATTACTGTTTATACTAATAAATAAATGCTGCATTGGTTAGCATAAGAGTCTTTGTCAAAAACATCATCTACCCCAAACTTTTGAACCGTAGTAAATTTAAAAGTTACATATGCAGCATAACCTTTCTATGCCATTTGAGTCCTTCAACATTACAACCATACAAACTGTATTTGAATTTCCAAAAATGAACTGGCACAAAATTGTATGTAGGACACGCTTAAAATGTCTTAATATCAGCATTATGCGGGGGAAAAGTCGAGCAAAACGTATTAGCAAATACTGATTACACAATTAATTGTGCTTATTTTGATAATGATAACTAATTAAATTAAACGGTTCTGCCGAATATATTTCCTAACATTGGATCTTTTTTTTTTCTTTCTTTTTTTCTTTCAGGCATCTGTTTCTCCTTACTTAAGACAAAAATAAACGCATGGAAACTTCATCTCAGTCATGTGGCCTCTTCATGGGTGATGCTGTCATTGATAATTGCCTCCCCTAGATTGTCAACTTGCATGAATTAGCAACTGGGCCAGTGACAGTGAGACTGAAGGAATCCGATTTGTACTTTTTTCCTGAGAAATGTAAAGTCGGCGTTCACTGTGATTGCTCATCATCGTCGGTGGATCCCTCTGAGAAAGAAGGGAGATATAATGGCTCTTGCGGAAAAAACAGCCGCTGGCCTCGGGAAAGGGATTTGGGTGTCTGGAGACAAGCAGGACCATATGGAGCAGGCTAAGATAGCAAGGCATACGTTCAGAATAATGGATGATGTGTCATGTTTCATGTTGCTAAGAAGCCATCAAGAGACCTAGTAGAGGGAAATCAAAAGACGTACGTACAGTAAAAGCGACTGTTGCGGCATTTAAAGATTTTGCTGGTTCCATCAACCCACGTTGCTCTCTGTTGGCTGAAGCCATTAATGGGATGAGGATTTTAAGAAGTGAAATTGTCATTGTTCCATGAAAATGGGGCAAAAAACCTGTTTGACACTTTTTTGGACAAAAAAAGCATAGCTGTTGAATAGTGCATTTCCTTTAGTCTTAAAGGGATAGTTCGACACAAAATAAAAATTTTCATCAGTTATTCACCCTCAAGTTGTTCCAAACCATATGAATTTCTTTCTTCTGCTGAACAAAAAAGATGATATTTTGAAGAATATGGGTAACCAAATAGTTTATGGGCCCCACTGACTTGGTCTGTAAAAATAATACAATTCCTTTAAAGGAATAGTTCACCCCTAACTTAAAATTCAGTGTTTATTGAAGGCCCTGATATACTCACTGCAAAGTTTTTTTTATTCTTCGTTTTGGGGTTAAACAAAGTTTGAAATATGTGAGCAGCGATATACTGTTATCGAACATCTGATGCCGTCCACACTTATGAGAGCAACGGTTGTAAATATGTGCTGCACGCCTTCCTCTCAATAACAAAATTGAGAAAACAGCAAGCATTTTTTTAATAAAGCATAAGGAAAGTGTCTGATCATAGCAACATGGATATGCTTGCACATGCTCTGCAATTCAGCACTCTAGTAAAGTCACGTCCCGTTTATTTATATAGCACTTTATACAATAGACTGCTTAAAATCAAGCAGCTTTACCGTATTAAACATGAAAGACAGTGTCAGTGTATCGTTTCATCAGAAGTACAACTTCATTTTCTAATATAAAGCAGCTCCTCCAGTGTGTTCATGTTTTCACTCATGGGTCACGTCTAATCTCAACTGACTCGAGAGGAGAACGATTTCCATGTGAAAGAAGGCGGAGCCTCCGCGCACACACATACCTATACGTAATCGCCACGGACCAATGGTTGTACGAAGGTGTTTAGCTGCCGGAGCGAACAAAGTCGTATTAGCCTGATTTAGTACAAAATGACGTCTCATCAGTATATCAGGGCCTTTACTCATAAAGTTCTGAAGTTGTTATTCACAGGAAATCTTCCACCTGCCATTTGGTGTCAGTTAAAGGGGTGCTATAATGCCCTTTTCACAAGATGTAAAGTAAGTGTGTATGTGAAGTTTTAGCTCAAAATACCCCACAGATATTTTTTATAGCATGTTAAATTGTCACTTTTTGAGGGTGAGCAAAAACGCTTGTGTGTGTCCCTTTAAATGCAAATTAGCTGCTGCTCCCAGCATGGAGCTACAAGAGCTTGTGTGTGTTAGCATCTTCGATTACTTCACAGACATGCACTGAAAATTTCAGAAACTGTTAAGCCTTTTATGTTCAAACCGGAGTCGGACAAAGATGGACAGACTCAAGAAGAAGTGACAACGTAGAATACAACAGGACGTTTCTGAATGGTTAGTTGATGAATTTATGTAGCTGATGTGGAGTTAACTATATTGATAAGCATATTCTGTCATGATAATCTATAAATCGTGTTCCCGGGGGCGGGGTTTATGTAAATTATAGGGTTAGGGATGTCACTAACCTGTGAAGAAGCTCATTGTAGTCCCTACCAGCCATTTGTTGTAGTCCTTAAAAAGCAGTTTCTGTAAAAGAAAACATCTGCCTTTGCTTTGAACTCTGAGCGTTGTAACTTTGCAGATGTTGTTTACGCTCAAACAGCAACATTACACACTAACTAAAGTTAGAAAAGTGAAATCATAATCAACCACCCCTTTTAATGCATTTCCTCTTTTTGTGCTCCACAGAAAAACAACAGTATAGACCTTACACTGTCTACACCAGACATGACAGTTGTCGCAACAGCTTGATGAGTCAAAGCGATCGTTGCACATCCATTTGTTCGTTTCAGAAGTAGCGCAAGCTCTTGACGTTTGTCAGAAATATAACGGGTATCAGTTTCCTGTCAGGAATTTGTCGTGTCACATTGCACAGCGCCACATCCAGTGTAGACAGCATCACTGTTTAAAATGGGTTCTATCTGCTTTCATCACGCCGCAACTCTTGTGTCTGGTGTAGACATGGGCTGAATCCGAAATCGCCCCCTATACCCTCAAACAGAGCACTTTTTGAGGGGTCAGCCATTTTTGGTGTCCGAAACCATAGTGGACGTTATTGAGTGCACTCATTCTATCCTCCATTGCACCACAATAACGAGTGTACAGCCGATGTACACTTAACGTATGTCCGAATTCACTCACTCGTTTTCATTCACTCCTTAAAGTGAAGTGTATTAGTGGACTAACGTAGGGTATTGTGATTGAGGGGCAATTTGGAATTCAGCCCCTATGTCAGGTCAGGTCAGACGCCATATTGAATTTAACAGATGAAAACAAGGCTCTGAGGGGTTACAATGGCACGCACTGTATAAAGGACCTACTTTTAACTTTTAAAACGGTTTTATTTAGTATTTGTCTACTGAACTTTTTTTTTTTTTTTTTTTTGGAAACAATCGGATTGTTGTTAAACAACAGTACAATCACAAACATTAAATATATTCTTTCCCTCACAGCCTTTCCCTCTGTTTTCATTCCTGTCAAAAATTAAATATGGCGCTACCCTAACTAAGATAGGCCTATAGCCTATGGGTTTGAAACAACACAAGGGTGATTAAATGATAGAATTTTCATTTTTGGACGAACCGTTTCTTTAAATAACATCTTTAAATAGTCTCCTACACCTCTTCAAATAGTCTCCAATGCATTGTGATTGTCCGACAAAACGACCACTGCTCTGGAAACGTTAATTTCATCACGTAAACATAAAGCGCAATGGCTCTTCCCCAGATGTTGCGTTAGCGTACTCGAAACCACTGAGGGAGATACGGGACCGAGGTCACGACCCCGTGAAAATATACAACTAACGTCCGCCTGTCTGAGCCCGTCTTTCCCTTCTATCATCGAGCCATAAATATTACAACGGTCTAAACATCACAATCTCACACGCTCTCAAAACACAGAGCAGAAGTGATAGATGGAGGGTGAATGATAGATGGAAGACAGCTTTGTTTTCCACCTTTCTACACTCTGGATCAGGAGCATGGGGTGGTGGGCTATTTTTCTTTTTGCCAGGGGAGTTTTTCGCATTTTCTTTTCTTTTTCTTTTTGCAAAAGCACGTCCACTAAGTGTGATCCCCCCTCCCCCGCGCCACTCGCTCTCTTTTTCTGCCTCCTGCGCTCTACCTGCATGTGAAATGCGTCTGCATACCCCTAACCTCGCTTTTTCCTCCTGTGTCAGAGCCACCCTTAAGTGCTGTTGCCGATACCCATGAGTAAGCCCCATAAAAGCCGCACCATCGCCGCGGCCGTTATTGTTTCTTGCGGATGATTGATTGATGGATGAGGGCTGACACTTCAATGAAGCCATTTCCACTGGCATCTCTATCCGATGATGTGCGGCGTATATTTTCTATCCACGCCTCATTGCTCGCCTGTGTCATTCCTGGAAGTTCATTTACACCATGTTCCCTGAAGGACCTTTTTTGCCCATCTCCCTTTTTCACTCTCCTTTTTTTTGCATTGTTTTTCTTCTCTTTCTCCTCCTAGTGTCATAAAATAATGCCTTTTCTTGTAGGCTCTGTGGGGGCCGGGGATAATTTGCGCAAAGTGACAAAACAAAAGGCATGGAGAGGTTACTTACAGGAGCCTGTATCAAACTGTATGTATGCTTAAATTTAAATCTGATTAAATACAGTATAGTATTTTTATTCCTGCTGTGCAGGGCCTTTTTGTTTTCAGTTTCATGTTTTTGTTCTAAGTAAACATGAGGGTTAATTTAATTATTTTACTGCTATTGTTGTGTTTGTTGCCATTTTTGTCATTTTAATTAAAAAAAAAAAAATTCAATGAAGAAATATTACAATATTCCACTTGCTTTCTCTAATCAAAATGTTTCAAATATTGTAATTGGTAATCAAATCGTTTTTCACATGTTCACTGCATAATTTTTTTTTTATCCCATTTTGTTTAGTGTAATATCCCTTTAAATAACAAAAGCCAGTTCATTAATGACATCATCTTCCAGGAAGTGACATCATTTTGAAACAACAGCACAAACATCAGTAAAGCAGCACCCGGAATCGAATACTTCCCTACTATATAGTAGGCGAAGAACAGTGGGACAAAATAAGTACACACACTGCAAAAAAATATTTTTCTTATTTAGTATGTTTGTCTTGTTTCCAGTCCAAATATCTTAAAAATTCTTAAATCAAGATTGACTAGACAAGTAAAATGACAAGATTAAAAAATAATAATAAAAAAAATCAAGATTAAGCGAGTTTTTTTCTTTAAACATGCATAATTATCTGCCAATGGGGTAAAAATAATCTTGTTTCTGTTTGAATTAAGATTATTTTTCTGGTAAGATAATTGGTAGATCATTTGGCTTGTTTTAAGCAAAAAAAAAAAAAAAAAACTAAATCCCTAAATTTAGAATATTTTAGATATTTGGACTGGAAACAAGACAAAAATACTAATAAAAGCATTTTTTTTTTTTTTTTTGCAGTGCAGTTTTCAAAAAACAGTAGGCGGGATACTGAAGTGTGCATATGATGGAAACTTTACTATCCCATGAGGCCACGGGAGAGGATATGTGAATGGAAGTGAAGCGACACAACTGACACTGGTAGGTCAAAGGATAATGACAACATGGCAAATGTAGTACATCCGAAATACATTCATATACACACATGTGTGAATAAACTTTGATCAGAGCATACACATTCTCATATACAGTATTATAGAATAAATAAAAAAAGTTTCAGAGTTCAAAAAGTATAGCATAACAGGAATGGCCCAGCAACTCTGTTAGCATTTTAGGTAATTACCCACAACGTTAGTCAACCAGCTACCAACGGTGTGGCTTCCTGTTTTTGCTTCCACAATACTGTAGCAATAACAACGATTTTTCAGTTGGTGAGTTGAAGAAGAGAGAAAGATGGCTTTTCAAAGACAATTCCTCATTTCTATCTCATATGGAGAGCAGATGGCAGGCCTGCATCAGTGCAGGAGGCTTTCTGGGATGACAGCCATGTGATTCCCCCTCAGGTGCCATTGGAGCCCTCTTGTGCCGGGAGTGTGATGGTTGGGACATGGCACCTCCTCGTGAAAGAATGGCTCTGTTCGCCTCCCTTTCTCACTTCGTAATGGTGCTTGCTAACAACCTAATATTTCAAGTGCATGTGTGCACACATAGAGGCTCAAACAGTATTGACTCTCTTCTCTCCTTCTCTGACAGTATTTCTTTGTGTGTGGGTATGAAAACACTTAAAATCCTTTGTTATTAAGGGGTTCGGTTGCTGATCTAAGATCAGAATTTTCTTCTCTAATGGACATTAACTAACTGTCTAAATATAGTATTTGTGACATAAATTTAAATTATACTGTGAATAAATTAATGAGAAACACTACAATACTTAGTCATATTAGAGGTTTTAAAAGCAGAAATGCAAAGCCTGTGTGTTTTAATCAAACTTTAGGTTTACTATTCTAGCTAGCCATGCTACAAGTCAAAAGACTGTTATATTCTAATGCACTAGTGCCATGCTAACATGTTATGCTAAAAAATGTTCAAGTGTCTTATTTTTAAAATAGTGTTATAGTTAAAGGAACACGCCGACTTTTTGGGACTTTAGCTATATTCTCAGAAGGCGAAGCACTGCTACTTCTGCGGAGTGATTTGCTTGCAGCACCTGAGAAGCTCGGTGGTGAGGAGCAGAGTTCGCTCAGAGTGTTGCGCTAATCACTCCGCCCATGTAGCAGTGCTTCGCCTTCTGAGAATATAGTTCCCAGTATGTATACGGTTAGAAGATGGCTGTGTCTCATGTGACCTTGTTATTTGTACATGCAGTGGACTATACAAATCACAACATGTAAATAGGAAAATGTTGGCGTTATTTTGTCACTTATTGGGAGCAGTATGCTAGCTGGAGCCGTTTACCTCCAGTCTTTGTGCTAAGCTAGGCTAGCGGTGGGTGCGTCAGACAGAGTTACGGCACGCACGGAGATGAAAAAGGTATGTATGGACTTAACTAACTCTGGGGGATACGGTGAATAAGCTAAAGTTCCAAAAAGTCGGCATGTTCCTTTAAAAGCAATGCTTTACGACTGCCTGCTAGGACTTCATTGTGGACATATAAATGTTAACATGTGTTCTGTCCTTAGAAACCGAGGTCTGTGGTAATTGACAACATGCACAATTTAAAAACCATGTGTCCTAACCAGTTAAGTAATGTATTTGTCTAAACTGAAAGCAAAAATACTGTGTGATGCAATACAATCATAACCAGTCAGAACATTTTATGTTTAACATATACCTGTAGATCTTTGTGAAGCAGGATCATGGACCAATTAGGATTCACTAAGGGAGGGGATACATAATAAAAGCCAAGCATCTGGCAAAATGTCCCGTAGGCAGTTTAAGAGAAAACTCCAAAAATTGTACCTTTAGATGCACAACAGCTTATAAATGGGGTAGTACCCTGAAATGAAAAATGTTATACCTTATTTACCCCTAAAAGTTTCATAATAGAGTACCTTAAGGGCAAATTCTGCATTACTACTCTAATATGCACCTTTTAGGGGTAGATATGGTAAAATGCCCCAGTTACAAGCTGTTGTGCCCTTAAAGGTACAATTTTGCAATTTTCTGGCATTAAATATGTTGTTTCTTGCATTAAATATGTTGTTTCTTGCATGTTTTGTGTGATAGCCACCCCTCATATGTTTCCGACATGAACCATTTCCTCTCTGTCTTTTACAGTCTTCGTGTCACAGGCCTTTTCACCGTGACAGAGAGTGTCTTACAGAGAAATTGCAGCATGTATGAAAATATTCGAGACCTCATCACAATATCAGAGAGAGCATGTGGATACTCTACCAAAACCCTCCTGCATTTTTGATGACTCGACCTTCTGTCCTCTTTCGGAGATGAAGTGCCTCATAAGGAGAGGTGAGTTTTCGTTCGCTCTGTATTTATACATTGCGCACAGCCCTTCCCAATGAAAGAAAAGTACAGAGGCAGGAGACTGGCGTATATTTCCCCTGCGTCTCCCTTCAGCATGTCATTCTTTATCAGTAATCACCTCAGAGGGCAGCGTGGCACTCGTTTGCAAGATGCTGACCTCCCTTGCACTGAGAGGCGGTGGACAGTAGGGCCATCCATAACGCTGCGATGCATTACCGGCGGTAATATGTAGTGTAGTCGCCCCTTTCAGGCACTAGCGTTCAAGTGCAAGGCCTGGGGAAAAACTCCTCTTGGGACCCATCAAAACTCGTTCTAGTTCTTTGTGTCACTGGTATTCATTAACCCGCAGAAACGGTGAAAAATGGAGGATACTAAGCTATGTAGATATGAACTGTGAATGCCTACCCTGCTGAGAAGACCAGTGCTATGCCACTCCTGTTCTCGAGGGCCAGTGTCTTTCAGAATTTAGTTCCGACTCTTATCCCACATTCCTGTCTTTTTTGTTAAATTGTTATAATTGTTATAATTGTTAAATATCGAAGAACAGATCATTTATAATCCGCAAGCGGAAATGTGTTTGAGGGAATGCAACGCTATCACAGATTTCTTTTTTGGACCTGAAGGAGGGGTTCTAGCACACCAATCACAGCGCTTGCTGTCTGCGTAGAATTGACGGGTTGTTACATTTTTGGAGAGGTGCACGTCAGTCTACACTATAAGCTACACGTGCTACACACAGCCTAAGATGTAGCTACAGCGTAGGTTCAACGCAGAAGTATAAATCAAACCTTTACAGCAGGTGTGTCTTTAACAGTTTATAAGTATTCGTAAATAAATAAAGTTCCCTTTGAAGTAAATGAAATACTATGAAAATAGTTTCATTTATGACTTTTTTTCATTTGATTTAGTCTAGTTAGTTTTGTATCAAATACAATGTTATTTTCTTACTTTTCTACTTGGGCGAGCGATTCGCGTGAAATTCCCCATATGCCAGCAAACCAATGAGAACGTGGGACAATGATGATGATACATAACAACAGAGCATATAGGCGCCAAAACTGTTGTGGATCCGTTTACCTGAAACCCTCAATAACTGGCAGATTCGAAGAAAATCGTTTGGCAAATAAATAAATGACGGACAGTTACATATGTTTTACTAACATGTTATCATGTAAGCTTTATGGTACACCTCAAACAAGTGAATTTCTAGTAATGTGTTAATATTAATTAGTGAGTCCATGAATGCCTTGGGTACGCAGAGCATTCGCAGCTTGTATGGACACCTGGTTCATATGTGCTGGATTAGGGTTGGAGCTAAACTCTCTAGGACAGTGGCCATCCAGGACAAGAATTGAATAGTCCTGGCTTAATCCAACATGAATTTCCATGCAGGTCGGATCTGGTTTGTGCATGTTAGGTGCTAGTGTTCACCAGCAAGATGTTGTTCACCAGCAAAACCTGTGTAGCATCCAACAGATTTGACTAGTATGGTCTTTCTGAGGATGCCAACTGATCAAAGGAGTTTTGCTGTTAAGAAGCCTTTATGAGGACACCAGCATCCAAACTTAGAATAGATGGCAAATTTAATATGATACGAAAGAAAACTAGGCGGTCAAATACTGTATAGATGTATAGTTTGCTCAATAGGTTTTTACTGTCCAAGATCACCTCTAATCTTCGTTTTTCAGACATGCTGAATAATTAACACCAAGGTATACAGCAGAACAAATTATTGCCTATATAGCACATCTTTCCCAGAGTGGAATTAAATATGGCATCTACCCCAGCTAAAATCCAGGATAGTATGTTTAGCGAAGTTTAGTTCTTTGCAAATGTTCTGTGGTCAGCATTAAGATAAAGGTGAAGACTACTCATGGTCCAAGCAGTGCTTCTGGAGACATCTCATCTGCCCAAGTGGACGTATGTCTCAATCTTAAAGGCGATTCAGCCACACCCATCCAGCAAAGCAATACACTTTATCTGCTAATGCCTGCTGACACTGAATACTACACCCACCGAAATGAGGAGCCGCAAATTGGGTTATTCATCTTCACCTGGCGGTAATCTAGTTGATAAGCACTATGCACGTAGATCTCGCGGGGGAGAGGCAATGTGATTACTGAGAGCAGAGCCCACGATGCCTGAGTTGCAGTAAAAGGGCCTCTGGTGCTCCGAGGGATGGGCCTCTAACAAACACATTTGCAGAAGACAAAGAAAACACTCTCAGCCATGTAATGCCTTGTAGTGCTAGTAACAGTTTGCATGAGACAATGGAAAAGGAGAATAAATGAGCTTGTTTTACTGACTTACGGGAGAAAGGTGATTTGAGAGGTACTCTGTGGTGGTTGAGAAAGATATCATCTATTTCCGCCTCAGAGATACTTGGTCTTTTTCTTCGTTTATATCCTCTTGCCGTACCTCAATTGTTTTTTCCCAGAGAATAGTGTGCATTCACCTGTGAAATCGGGCCAGCGTGCAGAGCAGTCTGACTGTTGTAAATAAAGAACAAAGGATAAAGAGATTCAGCTGTCCATCAGCCAGGGCAGGATACAACATAATCTCTCACGGCAGACTGGCTGGAAGTTAGAGCTGATGTCCGAGGGACTGGTGCTTTTCTTTTGACTCTTTACTAAGGCCCTTTAAGGCCTTTACTAAGACAGATTTAGGAATTAAACTAAACTAACTGTTTACACCTGGTTTTAAGATGCATTTTGGTAGATCGCATCACAAGTGGATGATGCTAAATACAGGTGTAAACAGGGTTTAAAACGCTTTGAGCTTGTCCACTTTCGACCACTTCCAAAGATAGTCGAAAACGCATTCGACCAGATTGCTTTTGTATCATAAACGCTCATGTGTTCGAACAGCCGCAAAAGACCGCCTACTGACCTAACGCGTAAACATTATGGGAAGTACGCTAGCCAGCTGGGATTTATACTTTGTTAGCTGGAGACCCAAGTTTGGTTTGAAGACTAAAAATGTTTCTAACACACACTCACAGCGTTCGGCGTGATCTTGCGGCTGTCAGAGCAGAAACGAAAGCTGATTCTCTTGAATCAGTGGTGTGTGTATTTCATCATCTCCGTGTGCATTCATATGTAAATTGTGCAAGCTTATTTTGCCCATTAGATCGAAGGATCTGAAAAAAACATACATTTACCCGTCCATAGACCCTTCGCTCGAAGAAATCAGGACAGAAGTGGTTGAAAGGGGACAAAAGAGACGGATTAAAACACCAGGTGTAATGGGGAATGTGTCTCCCTCAACTACTTGTGATCTGATCGACCAAAACACATCTTAATACCAGGTGTAAACAGGGCCTTAGTCGTAGAAAAAACATAGATGCATGTATCCAAGGTTTAAAAAGGTTCACGTTAAATTGCAAAGCAAAAAAGATTGATCAAAATGCAATCAGAGGCCTTGACTGGACCGCTGAGCCTTAGATTGCATTAACTCATTATGAGACGCCAGTACCTTGAATTATACTACCAATGTAAACACAGGACTCTCTAGTTGAGTCCACATTCTGCAGGTTGTGAAAAGAGCTGGGGCCTTTGTTGCCCGCTCTAGTTGGTGAATTATTTTCATCCCTTGAGGAGTCCGTCTTACCAAGACGTAGCATCATCTCATGACTTATGCATGTCATAGACCCCCTTACTTTCCCCTCCTAATGGCCAGATAGCTTCGGCGGCTGCAAGTTGTTGTTGTATTTGCCGACGTGATGCATAGATCCCCGGTGGCCCTGTAAAAACCAGCCAGACCAGGTGCAACACTAATATCCCAGCCGTATCCAAACATTTCCTTTCAAAGTAACCAGCACACAGGGGCCCATAAATTAGAGCCAAGATGTCGGGCTTCCAATAAGACCCTACCCTGAGCAATAAACTTTGACATTGGTGTGTGAAAAACGGTGGCCCTTTTTCATTGTCAAGTGTTACAAATTGATGAAATGAGTTCATCGATGTTCCCTGGTCATTATCCCTCTAGTGGCACTTTGTTTTACAGACAGCGGGGAAAGGGACGGAGCAGATTAGGGGCCCCCGACACAGTTTATCAAACCAAATCTAATATCATCCATAAGAAGGGAATCTGGAAATCAATACTTCATTACTAAATTGTTACTGGGGATGAAGAGTGATTGTGAGGGTTCAGAGATGTGTCTCGGCGGCCGGGGCATGGGAAGTTCAATGTCACCGGTGAAGTGATAAGTAAAGGCTTTGATGGGAAGAAACATTTCTGTAATGGGGGCACTGGTGAAGGAGGGCTGGGAGGGTGTTGGTGAGAACAGATAATAGAAACTGAGTCTGCCTTTGATTGGGCCTTTGCTTTATAGCTGGAAAGAGAGAGAGGAAGGGGAAAGGAAAGGGAATCTGTCTTTCTTGACTTCACCAATATCTCTAAGACTACTGAGTATGTGGGACATTATGGTGGACTTATTGGGTCGTCTGCAAGCAAACTTTCATTATGAAGGCATCGATTTACACAACAATAAACTCTTTACTTAATACAGATCTTTGTTTATTTGCACACATTGCTCTATTTGCAGAATCTGTGTATTGAATGTAGGCGAGTGTGAGCTGTATTGTTGCTGGTCTTTTATAGACTGTTTTTTCACCAGTGTTGATGAAGTCTTGTCCACATCAAGCACTGCCTTTATGCAATGTTTAAGGCAGGTAAATCTTAAAATGTCCAGAGACATTCAGTATGGTGGCTGTCCTGGCTTTCAGTCTTTGGAGCTAGTTTGTTTACTCCAGATTACTTCATGTGCATTAACTTAGCAAATGGATTACAGTAATTTATCATTTGAGCTAAGAAATTAATACTATTTTTGTTGTCAGATTGTATTGCTAATGTTAAAATACACTATTTTGGCATGATTTGAGTTAAGTAGCTGAATGAATGCTACTTTTCTAGCCAGATATTCTTGCTGATTTTAAGAATAATGTATTTTATTGTTATTTGAGATAATAAGCTATTCTACTGTTGGTGCCAGATTTTCCTGATGATTTGAAAAAGTTTAAAACGGTATTTTAGCTTGATATGAGCTAAAAAGCTAAATGAATGCTACTTTTTTGTTGTCAGAATTTTTTGCTGATTTGAAATTTTACAAATATTACATAGTATTTTAACATTGTTTGAGATGAGAAGTTATGAATTCTACTATTCTTACCAGATTTTATTGCTGATTTGAAATATGTTAAAAAATACAGATTTTTAGCATTTTTTGAGCTAAGAAGCTAAATGAATAGTACTTTTGTTGGCAATTTGTTTTGCTGATTTAAATGTTCAAAATACAGTATTTTAGCATGATTTGAGTTAAGAAGCTAAATCAATGCTACATTTGTTTTGATTGATTTTAAAGATACAGTAAAAATGCAGTTATAGTTCTTGCTCTAAAGTGCTCATAGTAACAGCCTAAGAAACAAATTTGTTTTAAAAAAAGTGCACCCTGACTCCCATAACTAAAAACGAACTAATCAGACTGGAACTGGTGATTTCAGCCGGCTCTTGCCTTTTTTGTGTGTTTTAAGTTCAGTAAACGGTCCATGGACATGCTGTCTGAGGCTTAAAACGGTGGACAACCAGATGCTCTCTGCACAGTAAATGACTGTACCTCGTGATACGATCTCTTAACTGTTCTCTAGTACTTTAAATAAATAAATTAAAGAGACGGAATAAAAGAATTTCGAGCAAATTATTTTGATGAGTCGCGTTACGCCGCATCGCTAACTCCACAGTACGTCTCTAATTGGAAGGCCATTGTCTGAGCTGTCACGACTGAAGCCTCGCACGTTAAGATGTTCCTCTCTTACATTGCGAGGTTTTCCAGAGCCCCTTTCCGCGCAGGTGACAAAGATAAACATTTTTTACGGCTGGGTTTGACATCGGCGGAGGGAGAAGACTTAGTCCAGTATCAGAGGCCCACGGCTAATGATTTTTGAGCAGCCCCCGACTGAGCCTTAAATGTCTTCAATATCCATAAACAACTCTATACTGTCCAATTAGGCAGACAGAGATGTACTGAGCTGTCAGACAGATTTGCATGGCTAAGCACCTGAGATCCCGCAGATGATGGGGGGGAGGGTTCGTCAGGCCGGGAGAGAAAGACGAGCACAACGGATGACTTTCATTACTGCATTTTCCCTTTTTCCCAACACCCAATTACTGCCAGGATTAATTGATTGCGTTACCTTTCCTTTCAAAGCCCAATGCAGAGGTTGCTGCCTCTTTCTTCCCCCGCTCTACTCACATTTATTTCCTGTGTCCTTTTGTTTTTTTTTGAGTGTTTTGTTCATGTACACAGCCTATTGCCCTGTTTCTCCTCTGGGGATTTAATACGTTTTACAATTTACAGGTAAAAAAACCCCTCTAAATCGGTTGCCTTGAAAAAGACGGCCATTTGCGACGGGTGATACCGGGTGTAATTAGGATTTATACTCTTGCGTGCCATCTCCATTGCCCCTGCTCTCCCCTCTCTCTCCCCAACAGGCCTGTCAGCGGTCAGGGAGCTTGGGAGAACGTGACACTTCCCTGAGTACGTCTGATGGGAGTGAATCATGCTTTTTAGATTCATTATGGCACTTTATTTTTCCACTGGGCCTTTTCTCTCCTGTCCATCCAGTCTTGGGAGTGAGACGTGTGAGGGTGTATTAAAGCACAGACAGCGTACATATTTCACGATATGTACGCGGTTCTGCTCCGCGGACCAGCTGAGATGCTCGGCTCTCTGTCGGTGTCTGTTTTGTTGTACATGCTGGCCAGACAAAGAACTCAAAATGGCAAGTGTGTCCCGGTGCGGAGGAACATCGTCAAAGTCACATCAGGCTGCCCGTAATTTCTGGGTTAAAGCTGGTTATATAGGGAGCGAGCAAGAGAGCGAATTCTAGAAGCAGGGCTAGTCTTTTAAAGCTGCATAGCAGTGGATCTCAACCCTTTTGACTTAAACCCCAATCCCCACACACACACAATTCCTAGCCAGTATTTTAGAGCTTGGCATAAAGTCTCTATAAAAATACTAAGAAATATCTAGATTTTTTGTTGTTTTAGCTTATTTTAATGCTTGTTTTGCCTCATTTTAAATAATTTAAATGGAAGTTTGTAGAAACTGCTAATGGATTTTTGTTTTAGATAATGATAGCTAAAATGGAAAAAGAGCTGATTTACGATAAGTTATTAAAAAATGATGAACTGCATGAAAACATTAAGTGTAAACTATTTAAATGATTTTTAAAAATGAAATAGCATTTATGTCTTACATTAATTTTCATATAAATATACAGTATGTAATATTATTTTATGAAATATATAGTATTTAAATGTTTAAATTCATATAAATATTTGACATTTATTCATGCAGTACATCGATTTATATAAAAATCTGCTCTTTTTCCATTTTAGTAATCATTATCTGAAAAATCCATTATCGGTCTAAACAAACTTAATTAAATATACATGTATAGTGTTTAAATGTTTAAAATCATTTAAATACATTACATTTAATGTATTCATTCAGTATTTCGATTTTAATAACTAGTCGAACGTAATCTCATTTTCATCATCTTGTTCATCTGAAAACACTAGGCTAGTCATGTGAAAAAGATAGGACACCCCATGAAAACCTTTGTCTTTTTCAACATATGAACATTGGATCTTCATTTTAACAATATTGAGAGATGGAGATAATATAAATAATAATACTAAAAACTAAAAAAAGTAGAAATGTCTTTTTAAAATTATTTGTAAAATGTCCTTAATAGAAATGAAATATTTGGTGAGGAAAAAGATAGGACACCTCCACATTTATTTACTACTTGCATAAAGTTAGAATCAGGTGCGCCACATCATGTTCAAAAGATTAGAACATTGTCAGAGAGGATTGTGGAGGAGCCTGACCTCAGACATTTCGTTTGGTTTGCTCTTGAATGTGGAAGTGAGTGAAATCACCATGGTGAGATCAAAAGAGCTCTCTGAGGCCTTCAGAAAGATGGTTGTAGATGCATATGAGTCTGGGAAGGGATTTAAAAAAATCTCCAAAATATTTGAAATCAACCATTTCACTGTCCAGCAAATAATTTACAAGTGGAGAACATTTACTACAACTACTACTGCCAACATGCCCAAGTCAGGCCGTCCTAGCAAGTTCAGCCCAAGAGCAGACGGCAAGATGCTTAGAGAAGTCTCCAACAATCCTAAAATGTCATCTCGGGACCTACAGGTGACTCTTGCCACAGTTGATGTCAAAGTACATGCGTCTACCATGAGAAAGAGACTGCACAAGTTTGATTTGCATGCGAGATGTGCAAGGAGGAAACCCTTGCTGGCAAAAAAAAAAAAAAAAAAAACCATCAGGGCAAGACTAAAGTTTGCCAGAGAACACCTAGACAAAGACGAGGACTTCTGGAACAATGTGCTATGGACAGATGAATCCAAAGTTGAATTGTTTGGGCCCAGTAGCAGAAGAATAGTGCGATATTCGATAATCGATATGTGATACGACAATGCTTAAAGTGTATAAAATAAACTTAAATAATCTTTAAAATATTTTTAAAATGATATAACCTACATGTGTTTCACATTCTTTTTGTGACAAGAAAACATCCCTACAACTTCTGAAAGTGAACCTCAGTGTTTTACTGTAGCATAAGAAGTGTTATTTTAACATCAGTGTAAACCACAGGGTTTAGGGTTTCAGGTAGGCCTACATTAGGGTTATTTAACAACAGAAACTGATTAATCAAATGTAAAAATAAAACACTGCTTTGTTTTCACTGTATGAATTAAATATATACTGATTCTTATTAAAGCTACAAAAGTTATTCAGCCGAGAGCAGTGAGTGATTTTCTCTTTGTCTTTTGTTCATGACCCCAGTTATTGCAAGCCGTTGCGATATGCATATCACGATATATACATTTGCGATATTCCGATAATTTCGATATATTGCGCAGCCCTAAATTCTTCATTGTATCAGAGGGTACTTGAGGAAAATGTAAGACCATCTGTCTGAAAATTGAAGCTGAAGCGGATGTGGACTATATGCAACATGACAATGACCCAAAACATTCCAGTAAATCCACCAAGGAATGGCTCAAAAGAAAGAAACGGAGAGTTCTGGAATGGCCAAGTCAAAGCCCGGATCTTAATCCTATTGAGATGCTGTGGGGTAATTTGAAACGGGCTGTGCATGCAAGAAACCCCTCAAACATTCACAGCTGAAAAGATTCTGTATGGAGGAGTGGGAAAAACGTTCTCCCAGTCGATGTCAGAAACTTGTAGACAGTTATAGGAAACGTCTTATTGAGGTTATTTCAGTCAAAGGGGGCAATACCAGCTATTAGGCCATAGGGTGTCCTAACTTTTTCCTCAGTAGGAATTGGCATCTTTGTACATTTTTTGTTAAATAAATTATATCATGGTTAAAATTGCATTGTTTTTGGTTCAGTTACATCACCTTTATCTATAAATATTGTTTGAAAGAAAATCAAATATTGATATGTCCATATTTCTTACAAAAGAACAAAATACTGTATATAAAATATGACTGTATATGTATGTATATGTATATGTATGTATATATATATATATATATATATATATATATATATATATATATATATATATATATATATATAAAATATATAGCCTATATATAAAATATAAAACCAAAAATATTAGCATATATAACTATAAAATATAATATAAACAATATATAAATAATATCATTTTAAATATTATATTTATAGTTATATTTAATATAAACATATTTAATATAGTTAGATTTATTACCAAAAACTTTTCATTGTTTAACTTCAACTAGGCCCACAATTAATCTTTATTTATATTTTTGTATTATATTTATATTCTTCGTACTCTAGAACCCTCCAGAGGGGGGAAAAACAACAACTCCAAAACAGTTAGAGATGTATTTCATGTGATAAAATGTGTTTAATCATAAAATATCCTAAACGATATATAAAAATATATGTTAATATATTACTTTTCTCACTAAAAATTGTGTTTTCTGGCAATTCTGGTTTCTTTCAAAGCTTGAGACGACGCTCCATTTGAAGCATGTTATTTTGATCTCAGACATTGGCACTGTTGACACCTCAGTACTCGACTGTCCCTCAAGCCTTTCCATCTCCCCGGCATCGCACTTCCATTGGAACTAATTAATAAAAGTGTTTAAATCGCATTTCCCCCCTCCTGTAGTAATTAACAGCAACATCTGTTAAGTTTCACTCAGCCTAGAAATAGCAGCCCCTATGCAAGCTCACAGCGAGAAATACAAAATGTGCAGAGGATCCGTTTAAACGTTTAAACCGGAACATGTGACCACAGCGGACAGGCTTGTTAGAATATGAGGATTCTATCGACACGTTCAACCGATTGATTCGATCTCGTTTTAGTTTCTTGTCCTTATGCTCATTGCCAAGTGATCTTGGATGCATTACAACATCTGATGCAACGAAATCGACTTTGAAAGCTTTTGATTATGTCTGTTTTCTGAATTAGACAGATGGAAGGATCAATGAAGAGGTCAAGTAAGGTCGGAGCAAAGAGCCCCTAAGTACCGGCAAAACTGGCAAGGACGTATGCTTTATTGCAGGTACTTTATATATATTTTCATGTGGAATCAACCTAAACATGGTGGTGAACACTGCTGACCATGCTTCAAAATGTCACTGTTTATTATTTGATCGAGGTGTTTTCAAATGGTAAATTGGTTTATAATTGGCTGAGATGCTTGTTTTGATGGAATATCCTGGGTTATTCTCAACATAATGTCAATATGCTGCATCTGTGACGTGCTGTTAATTACAATACACATAAATACAGGTCACATGGACTCATTTTATGGTGTATTTCATTGACAGATGTATATGGAAGTCTATTTCTACCTCAGAGGTAAAAAAACAAGCAAACATGTAATTGTGAGATAGTTTAAAACAAGAAAAAAAGTAATCTGAAGTATATAAGGCCATCTGTCTGACAGCTAAAGCTTGGCCGAAACTGGGTCATGCCACAGGACAATGATCCCAAGCACACCAGCAAATCTACAACAGAATGGCTGAAAAAGAAAAGAATGAAGATGTTGCACTGATCCAGTCAAAGTCCAGACCTCAAGCCGACTGAAATGCTGCGGCGGGACCTTAAGTGAGTTGTGCATAAACAAATGCCCACAAACCTTGATGAATTGAAGAAACGTTGTGAAGAGTGGGCCAAAATTCCTCCAGAATGATGTGAGACAGATAGAAAATGATTACTTCAATTTATTGCTGCTAAAATGGGTTAATAAGCAATTAAATCATACTTAGTTTGTCTCACATGGCTTCTACATTTTGGCTTTATTTTTGTTAAATAAATAATGACACGGTGTAATATGTCATGTGTTGTTGTTAATCTGAGGTTGTATTTACCTAATGTAAAGACCTGCTAAAGACCAGATGATTTTTATTATGTCCTGATATGTAAAACCATAGAATTCAAATGGGTGTACTTTCTTTATCACTTGACTGTATATATATATATATAACCTTTGCTAGCTAGCTAAGTAAATGTTCTAGTTACTGAGCGCTGGGCAACACCTACAATTAAGTGACCTTCTGTTAATTCTGCTGGTTATTTAATAGCCACAATATGGCACAGGGATGATGTCAGAACCCAGAAGACTAAGGTTACGGTTACACGACAACGGTATGCTTAAAACTGAGAAGTTTTTCCTTTGAGTTTTCCACGTACAGACAACACCATTATCAAAACGATCACCATTCACACGGATCCGTGAAAACGAGTAAAAACGCTGTATTTTGCTGCCAGGCCATTAGATGGCGATGAAACATTATAGACTGAAAACGCAATACGCTCGTGCATAACGTCATCGTCTTTAGAGGTTTTTTTTGTTGTTTACACGGAGACCATTTTCAAAAACTTGCACTTTGAAACCCGTTTGCATTTTCAGGCACCCAAAACGCTGTTGTCGTGTAAACGAACGGCCAAGTTTTACGTTTTTTAGCTGAAAACGGTGTCGTGTAAACAGTAAAAAAAATGATGCGTTTTGACCGTTCGTTTACACGACAACGGCGTTTTGGAACATGGTCTCTGTGTAAACAACAAAAACTCAAATCTCTGAAGACGATGACGTTATGCGTATTACGTGTTCAGGCTATAGTGTTTCATCGCCATCTAATGGCCTGGCAGCAGAATACAGCGTTTTACTCATTTTTTGCGGATCTGTGTGAATGGGGAATGTTTTGACAATGGTGTCGTCTGTACGTGGAAAACTCAAAGGAAAGTTTTTGTTTTTGCACCAGTTAGGGGTGTGGTGGACGCGAGTCATTGCTGCGGGGTGTGGTTTTTGCACAAGGGGTGTGGTTTGTGCTATATTGACCTTATGTAGCCCCGCCCCCTTTCAGCCCTGCACTCGTTGAGTTCTGTCTTCTGGTTTGTATTTCCACAGCATGAAGGTAAGATCTTACGGGTTTATGAATGAACCGCTGTTTTAAAATCTTCCCGGACATTTGTTATGACATCTGCTTCAAACATTACAAAGCTCATAATAACTTTCGTTAACTCTACAATGAGTAAATCCACTTCACCAACTAATTATTTCTTGACAACGATGCCATAGAAATATACAGAGCTACCGCAAAAACGGTGACATAAGTTACTTCCCAAATGATGCAGTGTGTGAATTTTATAAGGTTATTTTGTCATTCAACATCAGAGTCTGATGCCCCTCCCCCTCCGCTACGTAATTAAAGTTGTGACAGTCAAGTTCATCAAGTGTCCAACATTTCACACTTCGTTTTTCCCCGTTCCCCTGGATCATCCGGGTATTTAAAGCGTAAATTTTCTTTTTGGAATTTTCAGTGTGAACACACTATTTGCAATATCTATACCTAAAAACATTATAAAATAGTGCATAAGTACGTGAACTGGGACGCACCTTTAGTCATGTGACACAATTTATTATATCTCACAAATATCATAACATTAAAACCATTTTGGGTGAAAGCTGAGACTTTGAAACGTCACATGAAGCTTGCGTGCCTCAGGTTGAGTACCAGGGCTCTACACTAAATCAGTTGCTGAGATTAGACAGGAGGTATCCCATGAATCAGGTTGCACTGGCTGCTTATAATCACTTTTGTGTGACAAAAAACTAATTGAACTCAAGCTGTTTTGTGTACACGAGTATGACAAGAGCTAATGGGATAATTTGAAATACAAACGGGTCCTCACTTTTTCATCATTAATTACTACTAATTATATGAGCACGCGCACGCTCTCGTTGAGGCACCTATTACAGGATTTTGTACTTGAATGGTGTATATCACAATCAGAATGTCAGTGCTGTGTCTTAATTGTCTTAGTGTCTTCGCTGTCATATCTGAACGTTCTCCCTGATTACACTATGACACTTGCAGGTATGAATGACAAACTGTGACAAAATGTGTATATTATGTGGTGGTGCATGTACAAAATATGTAAAAGATCTTTAAAAGGCTAATGTCATGTTTGAAAAGGAGACAAATATAGCTCTCTTCCTTTTTAATATAAAAAGTCTTGGAAAAAATGCACACATATTAGCTCTAGTGTAAACTTATGACAGATTTTGCAGATGCACTACATGCTTTTATTATATATATTATATTGGGGTTATTAATGCTGTTACAGTACATGCTCAAAAACTTATGACAGATTTTGCAAACACTACTTTTATTATTACATCATTATTATTTATAGTGTCTTTATATATTATATTATATTATATTACATTATATTATACTATACAAAATTCAAAATTTTAATTTTTTATGCTATCACAAAATGAATGTAAATACCTTGCAGTAATTTACTGATTTTCTTGCTCTTGGTATTTTCACAGAAATGACGACCAGCAACAGTTTGGCCCCAGTAAGACAGCGTGTCTAATATTCATTCTGCTGTATATTCTTCAGATTGGACAGACTGCATCAACTCGGCTCATTTGTGCATTTTTAATTGTTGTTTTTTACCCAGAGCTCATCCTTGGGGAGGCAGTCGAAAGGTTAGTGGTCCCTGATGCAAGCGCAGTGCTGGATTTCACATAATGTCATGTCTTTGTTAGCATTTTCACTGTTAATAATGTAGTCACCTGACATCAGCCCGCCACACCAGAGGCATGGTAATGTAGCTGGGAAATGCGATCACCTTTCCAAAAACAATTACTGTTGAAGAGTATCGCTTTTTTCCCTCCAAACGGTTGTTTTAGCCTTCATTCAGAGATTCGTCAGTAATCAAGGGTTAATTTCACACTTCACTGAATGGCCTGTTTTAATCCCTATTCAGAGTAATTAAATCTGTCTAATAAAGTGAGTACTTTTTTTTTCTTTTCTTTTTTTCGCACTTTATTTTTTCTTATTGTTTTACACCCTTCACGTCTCATCTCCTGAGCACCACGTCATCTCGCCTCGGTGACAGGCCGAATCTATCCCTAAAATTAAAACATTCCTGACCTATCTAAGATGACAGGAGACGCAGAGAGAAAAAGTGATAGAGTTAGAAAAGAGGGGGGGGGGGAGGGATAAGCATGAGAGAAGTTGAAAGAGATCCCTCACAAAGCTCGTCAGGAGTGCGAAGAATAGCTGACAATCGTTGTTTTTTTTCTTTTCTCCTTTTCTCTTTCTCTCTCTCACGCACTTCCATTTCAGACGAGTGGAATGTGAAGATTTGACCCTGTCAATCAGGACCGGTGACAAGTTTAATCACGGAGCGCCCTCCACAAAATCATGGCTAAATAGGAATGCAAATAATAGAGCACCAGGGCCTCTTATAAATGCTAATCAAGAGGGCTAATCAGCTGACAGGACTACAGATCCTGCTCGTTCAAGGAGTCACTCAAACTTACTTTCTCCTCTCTTTTATGCTTTCTTTCCCCCTTTTTTCGCTTTCCCCATTACAGGCTATAAATCCGCATGTCTGCTTGAAAGGAAATCCAAAAACATCTCTAGCCGGCTTCCCGCAGAGCGGGGCGGTATGATGGTATCAGCGTTGAGGAGCAACTGATTAACGTTACTAACTTACAGGTAAAGTGTGTAATTTCTGAAATGATAAACGGAAATGATAAATAATGACTGCCAATCACATCCTAGTCTGCAATTGGTCAGAAAATCCCACCCAAAACTCACGTGATTGGCGGAGCCAGTGTTGCTGTATTATTTGTATTTATACTAGGGCTGTTAAAATTAATGTTTGTGCATGTGATTAATTTACGTTAAAAATAACGCAATTAACGCAGCATCCGTTTTTTTACGTCATCCTTTGGCTAGCGTTACATTATACGATCGCACTATTATTCATGCAAATGCCTTTAAACCCTTCAAGCACAATAAGACACAAAAGAGAACGCAGTCTGTGAATGTGTGAACGTGTCTGTGAATCTATTGTCTGTGTGATACCAACACTATCTCACGATAGTGATATAATGATAAAAAGGTGGCTAATTCGTACGCATTCGTACGACCTCACTCGTACGAATTTGTACGATTTGTCTAAACCCACGTGATGGGTAGGTTTAGGGGCGGGGTCAGGGGTAGGTCATTCATATGAATTCATACGAATTGGGCAATTCGTAAAATATGTAGAATTTAGCTAAAATTGTACTAATTCGTACGAGTGAGGTCATATGAATTCGTACGAATTAGCCACCTCGTAGAATTTGTACGTTTTGCCGTGAGATCAGGTTGGTGATACACACGACTTGTGCACACAGAAAGCCTCTTCAGACAGTGCTTGAACAGACGAAAACACGAAATTATGCCAAAATGCCTATTTTGTCGAGTATCCTCGCAAGCAAAGTCTTAAATGAGTGAAATGAAGTCTTAAATGAACGTAAAGAGTTGAGGGGAATGGGATGCGTGTCAGATCCGCGACAGGTCCTAAAGTCACAGCAGCCTAATAAACCTGCTGCTGTCTGTCATTAAGGATAATCAAAGAACAAAAGAAAAAGTGAAAATCACTCACTTGTCTTGACTGAATAACTTTTGTAGCTTTAATAAGGATTAATCTATATTTAATTGATAATTTATGCAGTGAAGACTGTGAAGTGTTTAATATCTTTATTCAATTTCTGTATATATCCGACCTGTTGGACCTATACCTGATAATCTTAAAGCACTGTTTACAAGGTTACATGGATCAAAAACAACAAAAACAATAACTTTTTGTGCATTTTGACAGGGCAAGTAAAAATCTGAACTGGTCTGACTGGGCCAAAAGAAAAAAAATTGAGCCCTGATATACTAAAGGGCAGGTAAATGTGACATTTATTATAATGGACTTATGTGAAGATTGTTTTAAGTTCACATAAATTAAAAGTTGTTATATTGTTATTTAAAGCCTAATAAATTTTAAAAATGTATAGCTTTTGATTATACTGTAATGCTGAATGTCTATATAAAATTGAGAAAAAAAAAAAAAATCAATTGCAAAGAGACATCAGTAGTACTATTGGCCTTCTTTCATAAAAAAATATGCCATTATAGTATAAGCAACTGTCTTTGTTGTTTCTACATTAATTTGGAGATTAAATGTGAAATTATTACAATATAAAAATAGTAGCAAGTAGCAAATGAGATAAAGTACTTTATTCAATTCACTGGGTTATCCATAGGCATTACCACATGATTGTTTGATATAAATTGTTTTGTTAAACGTCCAGAAAAAGAGACTGTTACTGTGATATAAAATGACTCATAAGTGTTACCACCCACCCCACCGTCCCATGTGACTATTGGTTATCGTTCAGCACTCCGCCTACTTCTGCTCTATTTGCGCAGATGTAACATGTCAATTATGCCCACCTTTGATCTTGAAGTGTAGTTATTTTTCAGCGTTTCTTCCTTCTGAGGAAGAAATAGCTATATTTTTAGGCTTTATAAAGTGTACTTGATAGAATCCCCCTCCTCTCAGCGAGATGAAGTAGCCGTCTGTTTCAGAACAATGTAAATGAGGCCTTGCCAATCCACAGCTCTGTGATCCGACTCAGAAGTGAAGAGCTCAGTGGAGACTTTGAAATGTTGATTTAGGCCTGGTTTGAGGATGGCGAGTCCCCCCGTCGCACCTTTAAAAATACAGTTGATCTAAGTTTCATGTGCGCTTCAAAGTTGTGAAGGTTGCCTTTCTCTTCCCAATTGTCTAAGATGTCAAAGCTAAATGTGAAGATCCGCTCCGCCACGCCTGCATCAAGAGCGCGGCGTGATTGTTTGAAGTCCGCGAAAATCACAGACGATAAGACTGAAGCCAAGGCAGTCACTGTCTTCTGGAGACTGTACTTGCTTTTGTACTTTGTGTGAATCCAACCCTCCTCATTTAAAAAAAAAACTTTTGAGAATGGAAAACACATGGTGCAAAAGTATTTTAAGAAAGAACACAAACTACTTTATTGCATTTGTTAAAAGGTTATTTCACTCAAAAATGAAAATTCTGTCATTATCTCCTCACCCTCATGTCGTTCTAAAACAGCAGGCTATTTTTCTTTTGTGTGGAACACAAAAAGGAGAATTTCTGAGCAATATTCTCAGTCAAAAGCTACATTTGGTGCAATATTCCAAGACTTCTGAAGTCATACGATGGCTTTGTGTGTGAAATAGACTGAAATTGAGCTCGTAAAAATTCAATCTTTACTGTGGATATTCAAACTGACCCAATGTCAGTTGAGGATAATGACATTGTCATTTGAAAAAGTTAGCAAATGGCTTCAAATAAATTGGAATATTGTACATCATTTGCTTAGGCCACTTTTGTGTTGTTTTTGTTTGTTTTGTTTTTTGCCTATTTGTCAACTTGACAGATGGGGGGGTCTTCAAAAACAATCCATATATTAAAAAGATATTCTTGTCATTCATTGAGGGTGAGTAAAAAATGTAGATTTGTCCAGTCGCATTGGATTTCTGGAACTAGTGATGAACACAGAAGCAGCACAATTCCCTTCCAAAACATAAAAACAGTATGCAACTAATTTCGTTGTACGTCTAAGTTTACATTTTAACTTTTGAAGAGGATGCTGCTCCTTCTAGTGTATCTGGTTTTCAAAATCAATAATTTATGGTAAAGGGAGTCCTTTTATTCAAAGGAAAAAACATTATTGTAACATAATTATAAGTGATTCCATCTGGCTTCTTTTGTCAGCGAGAGTTACGCTTAAAGCGGCAACGTAAACAAGCTCTCACATCTCAGTAACTACCACTGGCAAAGTCTATTTCTCCCCTCAAACTGATGGTTTACCATCTAATTCTCTTGGGTGTATCTGCAAATGCCTGCAATGTTTCCCCAGAAATGCATATGAGTTTGTCTTTCAGTGCCAAGGGTGAAAACAAAGACTTGCTCCAAGAGCTCATAAAAGATACTGTCATGCACTGCAAGAGGCCGCTATAAAATATCCAAACATTTTGATATTTCATTATTTTGAAAATGATTGCTGCAGCCCCTGGACTGTGTTTGACTTTGTTTTTGTTGCTCAAACACACCATTTTAATTGTGCTGGATTGTCTAAAAGAGCTTGTGAGTAGAAAAGAGACTAGACTTTAAACAAAAACTCTCACATTCTGATATTTTTATCGCTCTAAATTTAGATTTTTCCCCCTGATGTTGTTAATATCTTTTGGGGGAGCCTTAAATATCACTTTTAAAATGTAAACAGACACTGTAAAATACAATGAATTGGAAATAAGTCTTAAAATTGTTTGGTTGTGCAAGGTGGATTTAGTTGTACGTGCACTCTTTCAGTCCTCCAGCTCTTCGTACGAGAGCTGACTGCTGATTTGCTGGCTGATAGTTAACGGCAGACCTTTCTCTCACACACCCTGAGGTGAAGATTCATCCCACCGACCACCCACATCACCAGACGTCTCCCCAGGCATCAACACCACATGGCCATCGTCCAGCCGACATCTCCCCAGCGACGGGCAGCCGCTGCTAATGATGCCCCGTGTTTGGCAGTTCAGAGGCCTGTTTGATCAGGTATCAACCCTGCGCGTCAATGATCTCCACAGATATCGCCGCAGAGAGCAGAATGGAGGCTGAGGTTCAGAAGGATCTGTCATCAGATCAATCAGCTCTGTCAACCAGTCAGTCTCTGAGACCGAAGGCCATCAAGGGCCAATGCCTTGCCTTTGGATGCACTTTCTCCTGAAGCAATGAAAGATTTTTATGTCTAATTAGGAATGGGTTTGGTTTGTGGAATAAAATTGTGGAGGTGGCTGATGCATACAACTAGGTCGAGATTGTTGCCCATCTGGTCGTACAGAAATGGCAAAAAGACACCTGAACACCACACCTGTCTTTTTGCTGCTATAATAGCTTCAACTCTTCTGGCAAGGCTTTTCAGTGAATGTAGGAACATGTAATTTGCATAGGGGTTGCATGGATTTGACTTCCATTCAGCATCAGAGAAGTCACAACTCATACCAAATGAGGTACCATTAGGGTTCAGATCTTTGCATCGTTCAGGTCAGTCAGGTTCTTCCACAGAAGACTTTTGCACATTGCATTGGGTCATTGGAGATCACATGGGTGTATACTTGATATTTTGCATCTGTTAGCAATGGCCATGTTACTTAGAGGTGGGTGTACAGTACACTAGTCTCACATAGTCATACCTTCAGACTGCCGGCAGAAGGACTGAACTCTATCGCAGCTTTTCTTGGCCAAGGACTGCCCAAGAGGACATCTGACTGACATGTAACGCAACCAATCACAGTTTGTTTTGTTGTGCGTCATGTTTATGGGCGTGAAAATATAATGTTTGATGTCACTGCAATAACAGACCGGCGTCCTTCTATAAATAATTAATTCAAGAACATTGTGCAAGTTTACTGCAACAATGGTGCTACGAACTTCACATACTTTTAAAAATCCAGTTTAGTTGATCCAGATAAGCGCTCACTGTCACAGTTGTAAACACGACAGCGTTCTTCTTCCACAAGGGGTTTTGGCGTCACGGCATTTGTTTCTAGGCGGACACGTCTCCCCGACATCCTGTAGAATTCAACCAATCAGATGACGACTTCGAAACTCCTGAAGTGTTTCCAGAAAAGTGTGCAATATGCATCAGGCCGTCCGTGGCTGAGACTAGTTGTACACTAACTTTCAGCCATGTTGTGTACCCAACCTAGAGTCTAATAAATTATAGGCCCCTGTAGACCTGCACAGGATGTCTTTCTTTTAGAAAGTTCTATACATCCTGCAGCCCTTTGCATGATTGTTTCTGCATGTTTTGGCAAATTTTAACATGCTTTACCTCTACAGATTTTTTGTGGGCCTTCATTTGTCGATCACAAGCGCATGACCTTCATGCGTTCCTTAAACGGCACCCGTCTGGATTCCCTCGGATTGGGCTCCAGCGGATGAAGAGTAAGGGTGCGGAGAGGTTCTGGATGACAGGTCTGTCTGCTATTTTTACACCCGGTCCGATAACGTTGGGGAAATTGACAGACTACCAAATGATGTGTTGCAGAGTGGCATGGTTGCTGACAAGGAGACCTCTTCACACAGGAGGGCACAGGCTGCTGACACCAGGGATAATAGCGGTGAGCAGAGCCCATTGTGTGTGTCCCCCACACATGGCATTTGGAACTGAGCGGCTTCTATCCCTATGGACAAACGAACCGTGCTTGGCCGGGGAATGTCAGGCATTGCGCCTTTCACTCAGCTCACTTGAAGGATCTTGGCAGGGGCTGCTCTCTTAACCCTTGAATTCATTAATAATTAGCTTAATTGTGTGAGGCAGGGATTGGCCGTACCCAAGACGCCGTGTGAATTCTTGATTGCTTTTCTCGTTTTTCCGAAGACCCTTTGATCAGTGCATGCACTTGTATATGTTTTTACCTGTGGAATGATGTGTAACTTTCTCTTATTTTCTTTCATAGCCCATCCACCCAATTACTTTGCATAAACTTTTGTTCCCATTTATCAGCAAGCATTGATGACTTCTGGTACTACTGAATTGTGAGTTTAGACTGCTTCACTCTCATTGGATTGCTCAGGAAAAAAAGCAAGTTGGCATCCTCCATCTATGCCACTTACTTGTTTTCATTTTGCCCCGGGGTTGCTGCCAGCACCAAGGGCCTCTCTTTGCAATATGACAGCTTCTTCTCAAGGGGTCTGGCTCCCCATACAGTAACAGTGCATCAAAACAAATAAGGCCTACAAGAAAGCCAGGATCAGTACCGCCCCTCAACCGCCAGAGCGCACGAGGCAATCTTCCCCAGTCTTCCAGGGCTCTCTGCCAGTCTCTCCTGCAATTCAGCATCATCTCTACGGGAGGCCCCCGCTTCTGTCATCCTATGGAACCACTGAGGAGGTAATTACAGATTTTGCAGAGTACAGAATTTCCGGAGACGGACACCTGCCTTAAAAAATTACGCTCTTCCGCGGCCGACATTCCCACCCCTGCTCCGCCTTCCACTCTCTATTCCAATCCACGGAAAGACTGAGAGATTCTGCTTCTGCTGATCCCCTACCCAAATGCTGCCGGCAACAGGAGCCTCCTGTACATTAAATAAAAACTGTCACCCTGGGCAACGTGTGGCACCGAAGCATTTATTCTGTCTCACATATCCTGGCACTTAGAATTATTTCCTTCATGCCTGATAACCAAATTACAATATGGCAGGTCTCCCCGGAGCCACGGGGATCGTTAGTGCCAGCTCACAACATACTTTCAACTGATGTGGCATTTCATGTACAGCTGCCAGTCAAAGTCTGCGGAAGGGGAAGATGCAAATGAGGGCGGGCCCGGCAGTGTCGCAATTACTGTTGTGTGTGTGCACACAAGTGAATGTATAATCCCTCGTCTCTTCCGAAGATAGACAGCTGCAGTCTGAACGCAGTTCCCCAGCATCTCTCTGCGTTAAGTCTACTCTAAATGTGGGGTAAGCAAAATGGCAGGTGAAGGGAATTACAGTAGCGCTGCTGGATTATGAGCTGTCGTATCCTTCTCTCAGGTCTCTGAGTGGGCTGAAAGCTCCATCCTGAGGTGAAATCGCAATGTTGTAATAGAACCATATACTGTTTTGGACACATTTTGTTTGTGAAATGTTAGTTGAACATGTTCATAGTTACTGTGTAACCACACCAGTGATTGCTATTCACTGAGACAAATATATGAACTTGAGGAGAATTTGGCTCATATATTCACTAAAAATCACCTTGGGACCAGTTAAAAGACATTGCAAAAAAGAATAGTCTAGAAAAATAAGCTCTGAAAAAAAGCTCTAGCATTTGAACAGAGATGTCGCTTGATTTGATATTTCATTGACATTCAGACATTTTTAAAGTTACAAAAGTTTCCAAATGCTTTTTGTAAGGCCACATGTATTGTGATGTCAAACCAGCAGGATTAGTTCTACAGAAGGGCTTCTATTATCCAGCCAAATTACAGGGTAAAGACATTGTTTTCGCAGCAGTGGTCATGGACAGATCTGCACCGAATCTGCTTGCACAGGAAGTTCTGCAGAATTTGACCGCCTACATCTCGTGTATTTATTAATTATTTTTCAGTTTAGCTATTAATAAGACTGTCACACTCACAACATTTTTGCTGGAGATTAATTGTCATACAAATAGTTGTGATAAATGATTTAATTGCCCTGTTTGTTCACTTGTCTTTGTGTAAATTCAACACCTTAAGAAGATGATTTATGCGTTCTGAAACAATAAAATTAGTTTGAATTATATTATTGTTTATATTAATAGTTTCCTTTGAATTCTTTCTAAAAAATGAGAAAAAAAATCTAAAAAGATATTTTAAATAATATCTATATAACATATGTTTAATAATATTATAACTTTTCCAGTGATAGGGTCCACTGTCTATTGGCATTGTTGTTTGTACTGTATTTTGATATTGCAATAATGCATTATTATATGCATTATTATGTTAAATATTAGAATGTTATGTCACACTAATACATTTTTCTTCTGTTTTCTTTATTTCATGCAACATCAAGCCTACATTTCGTAAGAAGGAAGATTTGAGTTTGTGTGTGAAGGATTCATTTTTGCAAGGACTTGTGAACTTGTGAGCCACTTTACCCACCACAGTTTTATCAGTTAAGTTATAGGGAGTATGCATATGCATACAATATATTTATGGAATATGCATACAAGTATTTCACCAGGTCATTCTCATGCAGACAGGGTAAGACCCTCCAGCATCTTCACTGCGTCCAATACTCTGCATGAAAAAGGTAATGCAACCTCACTTGGTTTACTGACACTCAGCAAGTGAGATTAAATGGCTGGGAAAATTTGCCATTACAGCTCTGGATGACGATGAGTGAATCTGTGCACCAGGGGTTAATAGCACAGTAAATCATCAGAAACATTTTTCAGGTTGCTTGACTTTATTCCTTTTTAATGTTGTTTTTTTCCCCCTTTTGTTTCTTGATTTTGTCTTCATTCTCAGTCCCCCCCCCACCCCCCCACCCCCCTTTCCTGTCTCAAAGTGATGCTTTTGTTGCATTCCAAGAGGTTGATAAATCAATCCATCAAAAAATTCTTTGCGGTGAAACTCAATCAAGAAAGGTCATGTCGCCGGGAAAAGAACAGATTAAATTAGCATTGAATTAGACATGGAAAGTGAGCTCTGTCAAAACCATCACCGAGCTCAGCACAATTAGAATATGTTAATTATGCATTTCATTAAGGGCCCAGGCGCTCTTTGAATGTGAGATGAAATGTCACTGGTGTAGGCAGCCGAAAAATGGAAGATTGCCAGGCACAACTTTCTTTGTGCAATGTGTGACACCTTCATTAACATCAGGGATTGCTGCTCTGATTAGACTTTTTGTATTAGTGGAAGCCTAAGGCCTTCAAATGCTTCGGGTTTTTTCCACCCTGACTGCAAAAAGGACATTGTCTGTGGACACTTGAGTGAATTTACAAAACATAACACCAACAATACAACTTGTAATTCGTGCACATTAATGGATTCAGCTCCTTTATTTGGAATAGCTTAACTTTTTTTTTTTTTGACACATGCTGTCAAGATTTCAAGTATTGCAGATGGAATTATAAAAAATGTATATGGACCATGTGTTTCTACTTGACTGCTATATCCAACTGAGCTTCACATGAGCTTCATTGGTAGTTCGCTACATGTGTATTTGCATATGGTTGAATGCCCAATTTGGTTGAATCACCAATGGTCTCTGATGCTTATATTACCTGCCAACTCTCGTTGATAGTGAATGACTTCCAGTCACTTTGACACTGAACACTTCACATTAATTACAATTAACATTTGTTAATGCATTAGAATTATGCATGGACTAACAATGAGCAAAATTGTTTACAGCATTTATTAATCTATGCTTATGTATATTTATAAATACGGTTGTCTGTTGTTAATTCATGTTTGTTCATAACATTGCATTAAAATGAATAATAATAACATTAATAACAAAATAACCATTCATATTAATATTATAACAATATATGTTATAATAATCACAACATGTTAATTTATACAGCATGCAATGTATTAGAAATGAACATTAAATGCTATAAAAGTATTGTTCATTGTTAGTTCATGATAACGATCACAAATTGAACCTCGTTGTAAAGTGCTGCAAATGTTTACCCTTTAGCCAGGTCTCACACACTTCTCAAACATTACTCTTTATCTGTTTGTTTGTATTTGTTTAATCTATTTGGCATTGGCATTCATGTTGCAGCGATAACTTAATATGTATAGTAAGGTGGCCCTTATTTTTCAAGTTTTGATTTATAATTGTCTGACCCCCTCAAGTTGTTCCAATACATGAAAAAATTATTCAGGCAAAATATGAGCTCATTTGAACAATATTTAGAGGTTGCTCGATGACGTTGAAATTTTGTATAATCAGTTATTATGCTCAATTTGTGATAATTACCACTTGCCTAATTTTATCTAAACTATTTAAATTACATACTTGCTTATTTAATGGCAATTCTGAATTTACACCTATTTTGCACAAAATATATTCTATGCATTTCTTGCAGAAGCATAAATTGTGTTAACAACGGGCTAACGAAGCCACTTTCACAGAAATGCGTGGTGTTAAGAAACTCTGAACTACTGACTTTGAACTGTGCAAACTTAGTCCAGGCAAAGTAGCGTTTTACGACAGACTAACTGTAAATTAATTTTTTGCAGCTTAGATAATTTCTATGAGGTGTACTTTCACTGTGTAAAGTTTTATTGTGGTAGGAGTAAAGGAAAAAATTAAGCCTATGCGGGTGTATTTTGGGTAGCCTATATTCGAATAGTGTATAGCTCATTTGCATATTCAAATTCATTTTCAAAGAAACTTGTTATACAAAAAAATTTGACTCTTCATGGGTACTTTCATTGTGTAAAGTTTAATTTTGATAGGAGTAAAGGAAAAAAATAGCCCCATTGGGGTGTATTGTTGCTTATTGGCACACATCTCGGATGGATGAGAATTTAACATATTTCCTCAACTAGGATTTCTTAGGACTTTTAGTATGTTGTTCTGGACACCTCATAGAAAAGATCTAAGCTGCAAAAAATTATTTTACAATTAGTTCTATTTTTGGCTCCAAAATTAGTTACTTTGCCTGGACTAAATGTGAAAAGATGCGTATCATCAGTTATCTTACAATAGTCAAATGTATGTTGTGTAAGATATATTTGGTTAAATAATTAATATAGTACTCACATTGAACTGTGATCAAGTAATAGGCTATGTGATTTGATGCATTCTGCAAACTGTGTATAGTATTGAATACAATGCTCAATGCTAAACGTTTTAGAATGGAGAATTTTGCTGACTTGCAGAATTGCCTACAAAAACAGCGAACTTTGATGTGCTTGAGCTACCTCTAAATATTAATATTTTTGCCCCATTTTTTTTCTGGGGTGTTTTTAGCATAAATGGAACAAATCTAGCGGGTCAGGCTGCAGAAAAACGGAAAAAAAATGTTTTCGTACATTTAAGGGCCACCCTAGTGTATAGCGTACAAACCTTTTACGAGGCTGTATATCTATGAAGATTCATTCTAGAATGTCTAGTAGAGCTATTCTGGTATGTTCAGCATTACACGTTCGCATTTGATTAAGAACTAGATTTTCATGTTTTTGTTAAGAAAATGTGAGTGATGCTTACCCATGCAAAACTTGGCGCTGAGATGCTTTAGATGGTTATTGAGGCATTAAATGTTCTACACTAAATGTTTTCCCGGGTGTTGCCATGCGGTTGCTAAGGTGTTCTGAGTGGCTTGTAGCATGTTGCTAATACTGTTCGCTACAGTTGCTAGGGCATTACTATAAGTGTCGGGATAACGCATTACAAGTAACGTGAGTTAGGGAAAAAAGTAGCAAAGTAGCGCATTACTTTTAAATGTACGAAAAAATATCGAGTATTTTCAAGTGTTTGTTTTCCCATTTATTGACTGACAGCTCTCCTGGCCCCGTGTTGAGAGAAATCGGGAATAAGTGCCAAGGTGTTGTGTGAACATGATGGTTATTGTAGTTCAATATTAAATGTGAAAATGCATTTACTCATCTCACTTGCACAAAAACAGATTTGGTATTCCTCAAAGGTGAAATGCAAACTCAGAATATTACGTGAATCTGCAATAATGCAATTTTAAACACAAATATACTTTATGTATTTAATCTCACTTTATCCAATGTCTTTGCTACTGACATTCTATTATCTAATTCAACCATACTAGTAATAAAAAAAAATTACTTTTTTAATTTGGGTTTCATTTTCATTGCTGAAATAATAGTGTTGAATGTTTTTCTCCTACTTTCTATTCTTCTTTGGTCCAGAACAGGAGCAGCTGAAAGGTTTGTTTGAGTTGCGCCCTCTACTGTACAGCCGTGAGTTTACATTTCCTTCAGCCTGAGGCTTTTTAATTAATTTTTTATTGTGTGAAAGGGCTTCTACATTTGCCAAAAATATGTTTTTTTCATTTATTTATTAAAAAGCAAACAAGCAAGCCATGCCCCTGTAAGAAAAAGTAACACATTACTTTACATAAAATGTAACTAAGGGAGTGTTCACACTTGTAGTTCAGTTCTTTTGGTTCTTTTGGTCCAGACCAAAAAAAAAATATATTTTTAATTTAAGACATTTTTAACACCGAATCTAAAGATACAAAACAAAAAATGGCTTTTATGACGTATTTTGCGACGGAACTTCTCGAACATCCAAAACAATGCTGTGTGCTGGGATAAATGCGCTCGCTGTATGTGCGTACATATGGTATATGATGGAACTGAGAACTCGAAAAGAGCTTAAAAATGTGTAAAGTTGTGTAAAAATCCATAGTTCTGGCATGAAACTTTAGATGGTGCAGGCTATTGGTCCTTTTACTCACCTGTTCATAATTACATCCTTATCTATTAGGGCGCAGCTGATTGGTTCCTGCTGTATCAGTAGCCAATGAGCTACTGAGCTCAACCTTCAAGTACTTCGGTAGCATTTGCCTTAGCAGTGCAGCGCGCTTTCAGAAACCCTCCACCTTCCCCAGCTCCACCTGTACAGATCTGCTACGGGTACTTCATGTACGCTATATTGTACAGCAGCAGCATGTCTTTCTTGCTCACACAGCATGTTGTGTGTGTATTGGCAGTAGCAAATCCCGTACAAATCCGTAGCAAATCTATTCCGCCAAGACAAAACATACAACATTGTCATATCCATTACCATGCCAATCACTCCGAGAGTTGTCATGACAGAACTAATTATTATCAATGAATTCAACCTTTTTATTTTCCCAGAAAGGCTGATCTACGTCCGTTGATCTTTTTAAACAGGTGTTTTAGGTGAACATGGTTATTCTATAAAAAAGCCAACAAAATGATGAAGGCCCTGGCCACGAAGAAAGGGGGCTCTATCCTTCATAATAAAATGGCAGAGATGCAGAGAAAGAGAGTCATAACAGAGAGCGATAATGAAAAAAAAAGTGGGAAGCGAGCACAAATGGTCTGGAATTCTGGATGACTTACACTGAAAATCAGTCAAACTTTTAAAAACTTCATTAAAGCAAAATGAAAGTGCTCCCTGGCACTCTAAAATTTAATAGAAGATGCTTGGAAATGGGAGCAGCCTGCCAATTACGGCTTTCACAGCCTTTTTTCAGGTTTTAGATGACTGTCTGAGTTCACACTGAAGCAAATAAGAGCGTGTTTGTTCGTTCTTCACCCACCACATTTAAGCTGATGTTCATAACGCTGCACGATCACCGGCTGTTAATCTTATGCCTGTAAAGATCCAGTTAGAGAGAAAGCTGGTAATATCACTCCACGGCATCTCTGAGAAGGAACGCTTTATTTAAAAATATATAATTCCTTGTTTTGCATTGGTTTAAGTGGGTTGGATGTCTCTTATCTGCTTTGTTCATGTATCTCAATATCACATTTCCGTCTGTTTGTGCCAAGCGGCAATGTGTTGTCTTTTCTAAAGCATGTGATAAATGATAAATGATTCTAGAGACAACTTCATTTTGCAAAAGGTACTGTTATGTTATTAGTCTTACGCAGTATATGTATTCCTAACCCTAGTTGCTGAACCTAGCTATTATTACAATATAAAATAACTCTTTTCTATTTTTAATATATTTTAAAATTTCATTTATTCTTTTGATGAAAAACGCTGAATTTTCAGCATCATTACTCCAGCGTTCTGTGTCACATGATCCTTCAGAAATCATTCTAATATGCTGATTTGCTGCAAGAAACGTTTCTCATTATTAATGTTGAAAACATTTGTGCTGCTTATTTTTTGTGGAAACCTTAATACATTTTTACAGTATTCTTTGATGAAAAGTGCTCAAAAGAACAGTGTTTATTTGTAAATGTAAAAGTATTTACAGTCTCTTTTGATCATTTTAATGCATCCTTGCTGAATAAATGCATTAAATGTTTTCAAAAAAAAAAAAAAAAAAAAGTCATACTGACCTCAAACTTTTGAATGATAGCATATACATATTATTTGGTCATGTGCTGGTTACTCATATTTTACTCATGCAATATAACATGCAAAATATCTGCAACTATCCATCCAATATTTGTCTGTTCTGTGTTTTTTGTGCTCATAGTATTGACAATAGCTTAGCATCAAGATAATTAAAAACTCTGTGTTATAGACTGTACAGCCTGAAACATACTCTATATAAAACACAACTGCTTCTAGTTACACAATTTTGATTTCATTTCTGAATAAGTAAGCATTGCATTCTCAGCATTGCCACAAAGGGCGCTATAACAGAAGTTTGTGTTAACCTTTTTCATGCAGTCAGTTTTCTCTTTCAGGAAACAGAAACTACTGTCATGGCAGAGCAACAGTTTGAAGACAATCTAGCTGGAAAATTGCTGAAAAGCACAAGAAAGAATCAGATGCTTAAAATAAGGTCAGAAACATAATGCATACTTGAAGTTGGCATGAAACAGAAGTCTTTTCTTTCCTATTGTGATGTATATCCATGTGAAATGGCTTCTCAGACAACAAAATAATATAGGCCTGGACTTGATTTTGTCCATGGGGAATTGATTGGTTATTTTGTTTAAAGATTACTAGAGCACATGAATTTAAAAAGAGATGTGCACAGATAAATAATGTATTATAAATACTGCAATATTCCCAAAAAAAAAAAAAAAGTCAATTTTGATTTCATGGTTTTCATGGATTTTCTCTTCAGATTGTTGCTATAACCTGACTGTATTTGACCTGGAAGTGAAAACAAAACCTGAAATGTGTATTAGGTTTCTATAATGGCACACTTGTGTGCAACAATGCCTAGTACCTAGTGTTTGCATTAACCTAAGGCTGGTGGATTAGGCTACTTTTGTCCCTTTGGCATTAAAGCTAGGGTAGGCAATTTCAGAGAGGCTAGCAATAGCAAGCTAGCATTTGAAAGCATCAGATCCCACCCTCCCTTCAGAGCGTCTCCTTCAAAACACATGAACACACACAGAAGATTCTGCAAAGCGTCACGAGAGACGGCGTGAAATTACCTCATGTCTCAAAGCACATATAACAAATAATGAACTTAAACAACTTACAGAGCTCTAGTTGTACCACCTGACTGCTGCGGATTTATTTACGTGTTAATAGTGTTGACATAGAAACACATAAATGACGTGTGATAATGTCTGTGTGAACAGGGTGCATTGAAGTATGGAAATACATATGCTGACAGGCGGGTACGACATTGTATCATTGCATGCGGACCGAATGCAATGATTGGACAAACATGTTTTTGATCCTGAGACTTCCACAGAAGATATAGGCTAAGTACATATTATTAATATTTAGACAACTTCTAGTATTCTTCTATTATTGATTGCTATTAGGATGTGAAGAGAGTTCCAACCAGTATAACAAAAATTGTTTATAAAACAGATTGCCTTTAATGTAAGAACTGACCCTCATGATGTCAGACTGACTGTTCATCATGACGATTAATGTTTTGTTTTCCCTCCATAAATGAAGCTATTACTTGAGATCTACAGCACATATAACAACACAAAGAATCTCTGTTAAAGACATGGCACATCTGACCACCATAAATATCAAGCAAATGCTATGCTGTACAATAATCTACATACATCTACAGGAAACAGCCAATCAGAGGAAAAATATGGAGGTTTGCATCTGTTGTAAATGTATTCCGTGGCCTGAGGATGAACTCGGAGGCCATGTGACGTATGATTTACACACAAAAGACCACTGACTCTTCACAATGATGTATCTCTGACTCCGTCTGGTCAGGCCCAGTCCTGACATATAATCTTTCTCTTTAAACGCTGATATAGAGATAGATAACAGAGTGGTCTATTGATTCCACTGTTTCAGCTCGGGCCGACTGCTGTTTTAAACACTAACTTAGTTTCCTGTCTTGTATATTCAAAGAACAGTCTCTGCTGTGTCTTTTTAGTACTTTTTTGAAAGTGGTACCATAGTATTTAAATGGCACTCTTTGTACTTCAGATCATACCGTAGTATTATGGTAGTATATATCCAAAACATGGAAATATCGTGGTACTTTGATGTATATATAATGGCCCAAAATGATTACCATCATTTTATACCATGATATTCCCATGGCACATGGCAGGTTGGTAATACTATGATAATTTGTTATTTTTCATGATTTTAGATGATTGCCATTTGTATATACCATGATATGCTATACTACTCTAAAGTACATTAAAGAATACCATGATATTGTCATTGTAATTGTCCAAACAGCAATACTATGCTACTTTGATATAAATATGTATTTTAGTCCTAAATTATTGCCATAATGGTATTTGCATAGTAGCCTACCTGCAGGTACTTTAAAATGTAGGCCTACTTCTAAAACCATTGGTAATACCATGGTACTTTGTTATCATGGATCTAAATGATTACCTACCATATTTATATAGCCTGCCATTGCATATTTGTATGGTACTTCAAAGCATAGCCCATTTCTAAAAATCTGGTAATACCATGGTACTTTGATATATTTCATGGCTCTAAATGATTCCATATGATATACCATGCATATGGCTTACCATGGTATTTGAATAGTAGGCTACTTTGAGGAGCTTCAATGAATACCTCTAAAAACTTGGTAACACTATCATGACTCTAAATGATTACCATATCATGGTATTTGCATAGTACTCCAAGTACATGGTATTTGTCCTAAAAAAAAAACATGGTGATACCATATCATGCATGCATTTATGGTTATAATGATCATGATGATGATTATGGCTGCCGTTCTAAAAATCATTTCCATCAACAGCGCGAGTCTTACCTTGCTGTCATGCGAGTGTGAAGATTTGGCAAGCAATTTATCTCGAGCTTCATGTTTATTCAGTTCAAGTGTTTCCATATTAATACAGTTAATCTAATATCTAACATGTCTACCTTAATTACAAGCTTTCTTCATGTGAACCCTGATCTGCTAGAGTCTGAGCAAAGAGCAATGATTAAAGGAATCCTGCACCTCATTTGCACATTCACTCTGTAGGGTGCACACGAGGCGGGCGCTACCGCTACACACTGAATCAAAACTACGTGACAGAAAGTGGGTGAAAAGGGAGACGGTTTAAATTCACAGAGTATCTTGAAGCGTATGTAGATACGCCAACCCTGCTGCTATATGATCAGCACGTTAAGAGAGTTTTCACGAGGATATGAAGACATTATGGGCCAGGAACTAGCGCTGCGGTCAGGTTTATTTTTGCGTGATGATTTTGCAGATGATCAAAGCCAACAGCTTGCCCGTACCATCACGTACATTCTGACTCCTTATGAAATTGTTTTGAAGCATTTACACCATTTTAAGCCTTCTAAATGTCATAATTCCTATTATTCATAGTCTGATGGCTTCAAAACATCAGAACATCTTAGATTCACCACACCGACGGGGCGTGGAGGTTCTTTTTCTAAAAATGTACTAATAAATCCACTGCAAAATCAAATTATACACGTAAGTATGCTTGCATCACACAGACAGCGGCGGAAACTGAACTTGGCAAAATCGACGTCGGCTCACATTTGCAAATCCTATGTCAATCTGTCATTAGACATGTTATAAAATAATGATAAGTGTACGCTTCTCGCTCGCTTTAGCGTGCTGCTCTCTGATGTTGATGCGCTGTAATGGGCCAAATGTGCATTGGAATTTGCCTGCTTGAATAAACACAAAACATTCTCTCTCTGCCTCACTTTGTATTTTCCTGATGACTGTGTGTTCTCTGGATCAACACTGACTCGAAGGGAACATAAAAGGGTCAACGAGCTCGCAATGGTAATGTGGGTGCTATTCGATTAGGAGGTTTCAGGATTCATGAGGTGTCTGTCAAGGCCAAAAAAGTACCTCACATTCTCAAAGGTGATGTCTGATGAGAAATGTATTAAAAATACAAAGACAAAACATATTCATTTAACTTTTTAAACACTGTCCTACAGTCAGTGACAGAAGCTTAGGTAGTGTTTCTTTGGTTTCATTGAGGTCCTGTGTTGTGGTGCCAGCGACAATATGGTGCGTTTAAGTCCTCTTGGAAAGTTCATATTTACAAATAGAGTAGTGCAGGTGTGACATTACTTTGTAGGCCAACCGGCAGTTCGCATCACACTGGTTCCCTCGACAAAAACCCAATAGGATTTTCCCATACACTGTAAAACCCAACAAGTTAACTCAACTCAAACCGATTGAGGAAACTGATTGCGGCAAACCATTTAAGTTTAAAAATAAATACATATGAGTATTGTGAACTTAGTTGAGTTAACTTGTTGGGTTTTACAGTGTAGGATTTAGGATTATCGCAAAAAAACGAGCTCTGTGATCAACAAAAGTTTATGATACTTACACATTTTGTCCATCAAGATCATTTTCACAGATGAACACAACTTTTATAAAGCCTAAATGCATTCCTCTTAAGTAAAAAGCTAATATAGGCTATAAATGAACTACACCACGGTCGCACAACTTCAATGTCACCATCACTAAGCTTCCGACAACTCTTATCAGTTTGTATCAAAAAACATTTTCCCTGAAAGTTTGAGTTAAAATAGTTTATATATGCACAATCATAAACATAACGGCATAAAAGCGGACTGGAGTTTTCCTTTTCGGCGTGATGACGTTTAATCTCTTAGACGGCCTGTGTAGTCCCATTTAGCCATTTGTTAGCTTGGGAAAATAGGCCAACTTGGCATGTCAATTTTGTAAATGGAGCTTGAGGTATGTAGTTTTAAGTTTTAGCGCCATGTCGCGTTGATCAATACGCCATTTCATGTTGGATTTTCATTGGCTAGTCAGTAGACATATGTGACCCTGGATCACAAAACCAGTCATAAGTCACATGGGTATATTTTGTGGCAATAGCCAACAATACATTGTATGGGTCAAAATTATCGTTTTTTCTTTTATGCCAAAAATCATTAGGATATTAAGTAAAGATCATGTTCCATGAAGATATTTAGTACATTTCCTACCGTAAATATATAAAACATTTATTTTTGTGAGTGAATGCAGCACAATCGCGAACATAAATGGACAACTTTAAAGACGATTTTCTCAATGTTTTGATTTTTTTGCACCCTCAGATTTTCAAATAGTTGTATCTCGGCTAAATATTATCCTATCCTAACAAACCATACATGAATGGAAAGCTTATTTATTCAGCTGATATATAAATCTCAATTTCAAAAAATTTGAACCATGTGACTGGTTTTGTGGTCCAGGGTCACACTATAGGTCAAAGCAGCAAACACAGAGTGAGATGATCATGCTAAATTTCTGACACTGTTATAAAATGATCACAGACTATCTTTGGTCGCAAGACCGTGACAACAACAGTCTTGCACCTCTCTCACTGTACGACGTAGGACCACCGTTTAGGAGCCACGATCACAGAAATCACCACGATTGCTCATCTTTCGTCGGGGACAGCCCAAAATCATACAATATGTACCGGGCATTAATTAACTACACAAAAATACAGCAAGGTTTTTAAACTCTACTTCTAGAAAATGAAGGACAAATACTTCTTCATTACAACAACATCATTACATATAAGCCTATATTGTTATATTACAATGCGTTTATATTTTGTGCAGGCAAAAATAAAAAAGCCTGACAATGTCACTGCTAAATATTGCTTTCTATAAGTATTGTGGTATTCTGCCACGGCCCCATCTCGTAAACTCAGGAAAATCCTGAGCTTCCCAGTTGTATTTATGATTTTTGGTGGCGTTCATGTGCGTTCAACATGTAAATGTGATCTTTCTGACATGACTTGAACACACCAATAGGCTATATGAATTATATGATAGATATTCCATAATAGAGTCCATCATTATTATTTTTTTTAAAAAGTAGAAAAATGCATTAAATGCGAATACAATCACATTATTTCTGTATTCTACACTAAAAAACAACTAGGCCTTCATATTTTCCTGTTTACAAGACGTTTTGAGTCACAAATACTAAGAAATGTGAATTACTTATGCAAACTGAAGGATGTGTGAGTTCCCAGCATGCACTGCAGCATGAATAAATTATGTGGTTACTGCTTACATTATTACAGATATTGTTTTGCTGTTTGCTGACTTTATTGAAATGTTTGTTGTTGTTTTGTCATTGTTAGATTTGCTAATATCTACGTACAAGGTCAATTAAAAATTTGTTGAACAAGACATTTGTAATTGCCTTGATGAGTTTATGTCCTGAATGAGGCATTTTAGGACTGTTTTTTAAAACAATATTTGAGAGAACCTAAAAATCTAAACAATCCAAAGCATTGGAAGATATCTGTATGTCTCTAAAGATGTTCATATGAAAAATGCTTATGATGTGGATGCTGCTAATACATAAATACTGTATGTTTCAGTCTAATAAGGTCATGTTGACACAAAATATGAATTTTAATTAAATGTTTTAGTAAATTCAATTAGTAAAGTTTAAGCAATTAAAAAAAAAAAACTAATTCAAAAACGTATCTCGATGAGACTGATGTGACTTTAATAAATAAATAGTATGTTAATATAAAGATACAAAAACATGAACATTTTAGGTAAAAAAAAAAAAAAACCTATAGATAGTGTAAAAAGTACCTATAGATTTGGTTTGGTTTCTACTGCATTTCCATTTTGAGATTTTATCTGTGGGCTGAATCTCGGTTTTAGGTTTGCAGAAATCTGCCGTTCCTCTTCTACTTTCTGTCTTGTTTGCAGTGTCTGGGTGTGGATGAACTGAGATTAAATGAATCATTGTCAGTTAATATGACCACATGTGTGGGAGAAGCTGTTTTTACATCTACGTGATTTTAACACCTCGGCAGATGTTGACTCGGGTGACAGATGAAAGCTCAGCTCTTTTCTGTGAACTAAGAGATCTTCATAATCACAAACTGCTATGTCAATCAGCTATCGTTCTTTCTTCCTCCTACAGGAGCTGAAGTGTGCGGTCAAAGTTGAACAGTATTCGTGGCAGATGTCAGAAAAATGATGATCAATGAAAAAAAAAAAACATGTTTTACAGTAACATTTAATACTGAAGCAAACTGGGCCAGTTTCGCAAATGATTTAAAAGCAGAAATGTTTTTTGGTGAAGCACTTATGCAGTAAAAACATACAATGTTCAAGTTGTTTAACTTTTGACTATTTTTCTAGGCATATGAATTTCTGGTTGTGTGTTGCCGGCGTAATTCCTGTGACTCCATGTAAACAATCTTGTTTTCTTATTCATTTTATGCAAAGTTAACTGGTTTCATGGTTGATGAAGAGGAAAGATTGGATAAAACTTTACACAAATTAGGTTAGTGATTCTGTCACACTAGTCTCATGCAAACATGTGTAAAGTAAAACATTTTTGGCTGCAAACTGGCTGTCAAAAATTTGGAATAATTAAGATTTTTTTTATATTTTGAAAGAAGCCTCTTCTGCTCACCAGTGCTGCATTTATTAGATCAGAAAATACAGTAAAAACATGAATAACTTAACGGTTTTCTATTTGAACATATTTTAAAATATAATTTATTCATGTGATGGCAAAGCTGAATAATAAAAAAAATGTGAGCATCAAATCAGCATATCAGAATGATTTCTGAAGGATCATGTGACTGAAGTAATGACAGGAATAAATTACAATCTCAAATCTTATTTATTCCAAACTTTTGTATATCTTTCTGAAAGAGAAAGAATGTAAATATTTCATTGTGTATATCTGTTAAACATTAATTTTGTTAACTTTTAGCAGTGCACATGGCGTATGGATGCCCTCAAATCTACCAGACGTGAACTAAAAGCCGCAAAACTCCAATTTTGATTTCAGATGCACTTCTAAAAGCCTCTCAAAACACTTTAACTATAGACGAGGTGTTTGAAAAATAAAACTTACAGAGATGACAATCTGAAACCTCGCTTTATAAAACTTTCAGGTAAAGGAACTCTCGCACTTTAAATAGCTCTTTGGCGTATAGAGCAATATCTGGAACAGCCTTCCATCATACCGTGTTCCTCAGACCAACAGACAGCGTCATAATTTTCAGGGCAGTCGCTATTTTCCTTTTTTCCTTTCCATTTCTCTGTCTTCCTTGTGGCAAGCTCAACTTGTAATGGTTGTCTTTAAATATTCATTCTCTTTCATTTCTATGTTTGACGCTGGGTCGGCCCAGAAAGACACGCTCAATGATTGAGCAGCATCTACGTTTCCTTTTTACCTGCACGAGAACGTTTGAAAGGTTTTAGCAAAGCGTCACTCACTTCCAGTCACCTTTTCAAAAGGCCGGCTGAAATAAAGTGTTGCACAGTCAGCGATAGAGAGAAGTGCGGAGGAGAGACAGCCGTGCTTTCAAGGATAGATGGAGTGTCGCTCTTCCAAAAAGAATGATTGTAGACTCTGAGCAACTCAAGTGTTACCCATCAATGGAGATTATACAGTGGCTCTATATCAATAAGCCCCATATGAAACAATGTGTAACATGAAATTTTAATTGCATCGCTGCTGTAGTGAATTTAAAGACGCTTGATCAAACCAGGTTCCTTAACATTTTGAATGATTGATTCAAACCTTGTTTTATTAGCATCGCTATTTGACTCGCTATTGAGAATTTAAAGGGTTAGTTCATCCAAAAATTAAAATGATCCCATACTTTACTCACCCTCAAGCCATCCAAGGTGGCCAAACACAGAGTTATATAAAAAATATCCTGGCTCTTCCAAGCCTTATAATGGGAGTGAATGGTTCCACTTTTTTTTAAGTCCAAAAAAGCACATCCATCCATCATAAAAGTAATCCATACGCGTTTGAACCGCGAGATACTCTCCGCGTCTACTCTCACTAGCTTACGCTACTCCTACATCCAGACTCGCGGACGGCCATTATCAGAAGCTAGTGATTATAGTTTATAAAGTTATAAATATGGATATTTTTGCTTCAGAAGGCCTTTATTAACCCCCTGGAGCCATAAGCATAAGGATTACTTTTATGATGGATGGATGCGCTTTTTTGGGCTTCAAAAAACAAGGTACCGTTCACTCCCATTATAAAGCTTGGAAGAGCCAGGATATTTTTTAATATAACTCTGACTGTGTTTGGCTGAAAGAAGAAAGTCATGTACACCTAGGATAAATTATGGGATCGTTTTCATTTTGGGGTGAACAATCCCTTTAAGGGGTAAGGGAAGGTTCAACCGTATAGGTGCAATTACAGAAATTAATTTATTTTTTTAATTTATGCATTTATTTTAAAATATAAGTATGTAAAGCATGTATGTACACAATAAGGGCATTGTATCACATGATTATTCAAATGTTAGTACATAGCAGTTAAAGACACGTAATATAAAGTGGGACCGGAAACTCGACACAGGGAGCGCATTAAAAAAGATCCGGCTGCAAGAGAAGCATATGCTATAAAAAGAAAAGAGAGATGTGAGGAATCTTGTTTAGTAGTTATCACATAGTGTTCCACTCCAATTGCTCGGCATTTAATGTTTTAAACATTTTGATGGATGCATTTTTGATATTTTAACAAAAAATTCTCAACTGACTGAAGCTGATGATTCTTTTTGTGTCAATATAAAACATGACTTTCTAGTTATTCAATCGCAATCGACTAGAGTGTATCTAACCAATCTATTCCAGTTCTGAATGTGAAGTCATGTGATTCTGTTTTTGATCAATTTGCTACTTTTACTTCAATAGAGCCTGTGTGTGTGTTTTAAAAACTATAATCAAGCTGTGCTTATCACGAACCATTTCTACACTGCGTAGAGATGCATGGGGTCAATGGCGCCCTTTAATTTTCCTCTTCAAAGGCGAGTGAATGCCAACAGCACATCCGAATGAGAGAGTGTGCACTGGTTTAGGCCTCCATTATGGCCTGGATGAAAGAAGTGTGTCCCGATTGCCAGCGCTTCATCAGTATGTCTCGTGGCTGTGTCACAGCGACTAGCCTGGAGGGACGGAGAGCTGCTTCAAATTGGAGCTGACATCACCGAAATCTAAAAGCAACAAATCACACATTTTCATTGGGCACTGATCTCCTGGCCAGGCCCTCTGCCGGCGTCAGCACAATCCCGGCTGCCATGCTGATTCCTGACGACGGTCCGACTGCTCGCTCCAGCTGTTCCTGGCTAGCAAAGCAGAAATGTGCCGAACGTGGCCTATTGCCACCGACAGCAGTCCCACCCCCATGTGCGCTCCCAACACAACCATACCCGGCAGATTGGGCACTGTAGGACGATTGTACGGGAATTGTGTTAGGAGCAGATACCATCCCAAAGCAATTCAGAACAGTCAGCGGCAATCTTGCCAACGCCCTCGGACAGCTATTTTCAGTCAAGTGCAGCTTCTGTCTGCCTGAAGGGGGGGAAGACCAAAATCTCCAAAAGAGGTTGGCAAGCTTACTTCGCAGTGTCAGGTTTAACATTTTTTGAAGGAAACATGCAGGGTTTGTGTATGGAAAATTCCTCACCATGCTGCTATGATGTTGTGGGTGGATCCAGGGCGTTGCTATGTGGTTTCTGAAGTGTTCTGAGTGGTGTGTAGCATGCTTTCATGTGGTGGTCGGCTGCTTGCTATTATGAATTTAGGAAAGAGACCAACAGGATGCAGTTATAATTTGAATTTGAGATCAAATGCAATGAAATTTTTTTTTATTATAAAAATTTTCAGTATACATAACCCATCTAAATGAAGAATAAAAAAATCATATATATACACACGTGTGTGTGCGTATAAATTGTCGAAAAACAAAACTGAATTAAAAAATTTAAATATATGTAAAAATATGTGTTTTGTGGGTATGTATATGGGTGTTTCTGCAACTACGGGCACTTTTCCCAGGAGTGAAATTTTAGATTTATGTTAAAATTTGTCATTTGATGTTTCATAAATATAAACGTAGTGTCAATACACACCTTGACATAAAAAATAATGAATAAATAATATGATTTAATGTAAAATTATGAAGCATTTATAGGTCCAAACACCATTTTTGCTCATGTCCCACACCCGTGTTTTCAATGTTGAGATACTTAAAATTAGCTCATTCTTTTACAATATGACATTATTTCAAATGGAATTGTTTAATATACAGATTCATTTACAGCATCTTAAAATTCTATGTATTATTTACTGATCATTTTTATGATTTTTTTTTAACCCTGTCCCACACTTTTGAGTCCTTACCACAATAATGAAAAAAAGCTTTTATTATGAAATTTTATTGAACACAAACAAGTCTAGTTTCTATGGAAACAGAAATTATCACTTGAGCACATTGCTGACAGACTGGGCCACCACACTACCTCACTCACAAGATAACAAAAAAAAAAAGGTAAACATCAATGTATAATAAATATATATATATATAAAAATGTATATTACTGTTGAATTCATGTATATTAAGATGCTAAGAGTCAAAACTAATGTGGTAGGCCTTGCTAGCTGCCAATTAGCTAAAATATTATCAAAAATGTCATGTCCGCAACATGTCTTTACAGAGACAAATTCTCTTAAAGGTTTACTGTATATTAAATTACAAATATTCAGTATATTATTAGTACTGAAGTATATATTAGTATATATATTAGTATATATATAAACATGCCATTTTTTACATTAAAAAATGTAATTTTGTCCTTACCGACACAAGATGTCATTACCGCAGCACTGCTCTATTTTCATTTTTTTTCACATTTTCATTTGCAAAAAAATATTTTTACACTTAAGTTGAGACGATTAACACATTTAAATTGCAACATCTGTCATAAAAAGTTAATTATGTTATCTTTTGTGTGTATGGAAACAATTGACATCTAAGGTTACTGTAAATGTTTTACATGGCATAGAAAAAAACTTGAAATTCCCTATTTTGTATATTATCATTTTTATATCAGTATTTACAAAACTGCATCAAATTTGAAAAAGCTATTTAAATATATAATTTTTTTTATAGAAATTACTAAAGAAAAATGTATAAAATGAACGTTATTGTAACGTTGCGGTAAGGACACTTTTTAAGATGACCCAAAAAACATAAAAAATAAACATGTTCCAGATTAAAATCTTAAGGACTACATTCTATTTTGTGTAAATGTATTACAGACTGTGATGGTTAAAATTGAAATTCATAGAGGTTGATTTTTTTTAAATTGGGATAGTCAAAAGTGCCCATAGTTGCAGAAACACCCATATATATATATATATATATATATATATATATATATATATATATATATATATATATATATATATATATATAATTTTTTCATTTATATAATGTACATCAGATTTTAATAAATACCATTATATTGTATCTTTCATTTTCAGGACCATTACTCATTATATTATATAATCAACTAAAATTTTGTCAGCACTGATTTTATGCTATCTTAATGTGGTGGGTATTTTGTGTTACTATATGGCAAAGAATTAAATCTTCAAAATAAAAATAAAATAAAAACTCATCATATATATTGTATATATTATATTATATAACTGTGTGTGTGTGTGTGTATAAATTGTCGGAAAACACAGAATTGAATTTAATCTTTAAAATGGGGAAAAAAAATATCTTAAAATATCAATTCTTCAGTTTTGTATTAAATGCAAAAATACATTTTTTTTTATTAAATTATGTTATGTCTGTGTTTGTTCAGCAAATATTTTTTTTGACGGTATTACACTTAGTTGAATTTTTTTTTTTTTTTTATAAATAAAACTAACAGGGTAAAAAAAAACCATTCATGCACATTGTTGAGATTGGACTGATGACTGTGCCAAAAAACATCCATTCCTTTCTCCCATTTCAAATACATTTTTCTCCTCTTTACACTTTCTCTAACAGTACATCAGCAGCTTTATGTGATGTAAGAGTGATGAAGATTGTGATATGTACATGAATAAAGCATGTCAGTGCTGTACAAATGTGAGCGTGCATCTATTGGTTATGAATTGCCTTTATCAGCGGCGTTCCTGTTGCTGACAGTGGAAAAATGGAACATCAGTTATGTGTTTCCATTAAATGGAGCCCAAAAGGCCTCGGGTTACTGTTGTTGCTACATCTCAATCTATTTTGACAGTCTTGTCTATTGGCATGTGTATATCTGAGCTAATACGTGCACGAGCGAGTGTGTGTGCCAACTCCGAGCGGTCACGTGCAGGCCATCTGTGAGCACGCAAGCCAGGAGGATGTAATGGGTCCTGCTGTCAGGCCGGTAGCCCCCAGGTTATCTGTCACTCATGGAGATATGAATTAGCTGCGACTCCATCAGGATTCAGCCTTCCCCCTCATCCTGTAAACATAGCCAGGGTTCACTGACCCAAAGCTCAAAACACAGCCCATATGCCCAAAACAAACCCTCCCTCCCTATACACACTGCATGCTTAGAACAAGTTCTTTAAAGCCTTGTAAAGCCATAAGGCCCTGTTTACTCCTGGTAAGATGCGTTTTGGTCGATCGGATCACAAGTAGACGAGGGAGACACATTCCAGTTTACATCTCGTCACTTTTGTCCACTTTCAACCACTTCTGTCCTGATGTCTTCGAGGGAAGGGTCTATGGGCGGGTAAATGTATGTTTTGTTTTCATATCTTTCGATCTAATGGACAAAATAAGCTCTCGTTATTTACATTTGAACGCGACTGGAGACGATGGAAAAACATACGGAGAGCATCAGCTTTCATTTCTGCTCTGACAGCCACAAGATCACGACGAACGCTGTGAGTGTGTGTTAGAAATCAGGAATGGTGAGAGAACATTGTGCTTGGTACATTTTTCATCTTCAAACCAAACTTGGGTCTCCAGTCAACAAAGTTTAAATCCCCTCTGGCTAACGCGCTTCACATAATGTTTACACATTAAGTCAGTAGGTGAAGAGTAGGCGGTTATAGATTAAATTGAACTCGTTCCATAATTGATGAACTTTACAGGTATTGAACCAAACTGAATCAACACTGAATTGATTTCAACTGAATAATGACTGATTACTGTTGTCTTTTTAGAGCTGCTTTACAGCAGAGTGGAATTCTGTTTGCATCATTGAATCATTATTTCCCTGTTTATCACTGTAAAGCTGCTTTTAAACAATCTGTATTTTATAAATCACTATATAAATAAAGACAACTTGACTATATTATCCAGAGATATTCTCTGCCATATTCCGCAAACAAAACCTTTTTGATATAAATTCACGATCTAATTCATAAATCAGTGACGTCCCAGGTTAAACGACGTGCCCATTTTTTAACCCGTCTCTTAAGAGTAAAAAAAAACAGTGGAAATGTTCCAACACAAGTCATTTTCTGAACATTTCACTCCAGAGTCCCCCATTATTTTGCTGTTCATTTGACATGTGACACTTAACGACTCCCTGACATTTTTTGCCCACAAATTTGAGTTTATTTTCAGTCCAGTTAGTGCACTTAAAATGCTTTATTTCTGTGTGGTTTAAAATCAGTGTCTGGATGCACACGGCCCTTTTCCACCGCTGTGACTTAATTAGGCAGAGGACTGACACTTCTCAAGTGGCTGTCTGACAAGATGATCCACATGGGCCTGGAGAAAACGGTACAAGCACATTTGCTAGATTAGGCATTCAGGGGGAAGCTCTATGTAGATGTTTTTTCCCCCCACCGAAATCTTCCTTCTAAATGACTAAGACTTTAAAATGACAGAATGCAGGGGTCCAAAAGCATTCAGTGATGCGGAAGATGATAACCAGGGCTGTGTCTCAATACGCTCTCTAGTTTAGTAGCAAGTACACACAGTCCTATTTAAAATCGCTCCAGTGCAGAAGCAAATGCTTCTTAAGTCGTCAATAATTATCAAATTTGTGTTCACAATACTTACATCATAGGGAGTGAAATGAGACACATACCAGATCTTAAAAAAAAAAAAAGCCTTTGGTAATTGTTCAGGATTACTTTATCATGACAATAATGTAATAATCTCCATAAACGCTTGTTCATTTACTCTCGCTATTGTTCTTTTAGCATGCTTTTATTTTTTTTCACTGCCATCCCATATAAACATAAGAGACACAGTTAATTAATTGCGGGGTTGTTTAAACCCCTGATTGTGTATCCGATTGGAGCTCGCCTTTAATGTGGCAATAAATCTCAAATGACTTTGAATTATTGTTCCGAATTAATATTAGAAACAGCTAATTTCCTCCCCCTGATTGCAATGACGAAAAGGATCCAGGGCCCTAATGTGAATCTCTGACATTGAGCGGCTACCTCGAAAACCATTTCAGATGTTCCCCCGTCACACGTGCCCATCCAGTGGCAGGGTCATTTCAAATTTCACCATTAGCTGCAAAGGCTAAATGACTCAATTGTGAGTTACCGCGGCCGTGGCACGCTTTCATTTGACGAGACACTTCAGAGGCACACTCTCAATTTTAATTAAGAAACACAAATGACCGGAATATTGCGTTCGTTTTGTCATATTGTTCAGCCTATCTTAAATCATCCTCAGGCTTCCATTTAAAGGAAGTTGGTATTCTGAAGCATAATGGCTCAACGGAGGGAATCAGGAATCCATCGGTGAGGCAAGGCGCTAAATAATTTATGGCTTTAATCTGTGCACTGAGGTGTGAGCTCTATGGCTGTAATTATAAATGCAAGGAGGAATTATTGCGGAATACTTTAACTGCATTAGGAGTCATCTGATGAGCTATCGTGATTGCCTGCTCATTTCCAACAATGGAGGGCACGACGGTGTCAGGATGCGCAAATCACCAGGTTCTTTCTCCCATTTACTATCAAATGTCACTTTCCTGTTATAAAACAGATACGATGGGGAGTGGTAATTGGTGGCTTGATTGCTGAAAAAATAAGGAAAACGCATAAAATGTTACGAGTTTAGAGGGCAATTATCATTTTTCATCGTTTTGGTACTATGGGAAGATGTTGAGGTGTTTCATATGCGATTCTCAATATCCAAGTGACATCATCAGGGTCAAATGTTATGAGATTGGAGCTAGTTGTCATATTTGTTTTACTCGAGTTAGTATTTCTCAGATTATTTAGTCATGGCTACAAAAATGAAATGAAAAAAATGAACAATTCCACAATTTCCCAGAAAAAAACACAAAAAGATTGAGTTAATTCAAAACACATTTAGTTGTATGGGGTAAGTTGTGTCAGTGCAATCTGGAATGAAATATTCTTTGAAAAGCTTACTTAACATTAAAACTACAAAACAATTCACAAAAGCGCAAAAAAATAAAAGGTTTAAAGGTTTTTGACCAACACATACTGTACTTCAAATTAATAATTGTGTAAATTTATTGCACCAATGCTACAATTTTCTATATGTCATAATCATGTTAACAAACAAGTATTCATTACTTCAGTGAGCTCATTGTTTCTGCCTTAAATTATTACATTGTTTAAATTAGTACATTTTTAGCTAACTGTGATTTTTACATGTACATTTCTGAAATACATAACTTAAACAGTTACCTCTGATAACAGATCAGTCTAAATTGTAATGTGAACTCATGCATTTTCTCTAAAGCTGCTTTGAAATGATGTGTATTGTGAAAAGCGCTTCACAAATAAATGTGAATTGAATTGAATTACATTTTAAAACACAGTTCTATCTTTAGTAGGTTTCATTGTGTTCACTTATTCACTCATTTACGTTGGAGGACAGAATTTTAATTTAACTTTTTACTTTAATTAAATCTTATGGTTTCTGAGACCTTGTGACAACTAGCCCCAGTTTCCTGTACATGGTAAATGTAATAAAAAAAATCCCCAGAAAGATAGAACATACTGAAAAAATACTTCAAAACAACAGTGTAAGTTACAATTCTGGATTGAAGTGAAGACTTGTAGACAGTTAGAAAATGTTAATGCTTTATTTGTAATGGTATAAAAGGTGCAGTGTTCTTTTGTCTCACTAAGCATTTCCCGATGAGACACTTTTTTTCTGCAATGCTAAATATACATTAATGTGAGACTTCCTTGTGTCAAACCTGTCCAAATCTGTAAGCCCACACACTGAATCTGCGCCTAAACGTGATTAAACTTTTATTTAAAGTGCTTTTCTGTTCTATCGTTGCGACACAAACATTTTACAGAGCAAATATACTGTACATTTCAGTAAATGTTTTTAATGTGTGTCTGGCTACCTGTCTGACCACCTGCGTGTTCACACAAGTACATGATCAGATCTGCAAATTACAGTTAATGCATTGATCAATTTGTTGTTAAACGTAATACAGTTAAAACTTGCCATATCATACAAATAAATAGTAGTCATAGCCAGAGCTATTGCATGCAAACATCAGCATTTATGTCTCAAGCAGTAATACATTTCATTACTGGTGGTGCATTTGAACAGGGTGCAAAGACTTACGTCAATGTATTCTTAATCTTTTTATGATTATTTATTTTCTAACAGTACACTTCATTCTAACCCAGCCAGTGTGTCCATTTAGTCCTTAATATGATGAAATGTTGATTCTGAAGTTGAAGTTTAAGCATTCTACGTAATGCTACTTGAAACATTATGGAAAGAAAAAGGAGGAAGAAAAAAAAAAAGTAGACAATTTGACCCGTGTTTTATAAAAGCAGAGCAATTACAGTTATTTACCAACAATATAACTACAAGTAGTAAAAATCAACAAAGCTACTCTTTGTCCATTTCCACAAACTGTGAATGATTCTCAGGGGATTTACTGTGAGTTTTACTTAAGTGAAGTTTGACCGCGTGATTGCTGGCAAATGTCCGACTGCAAAGCTTGCATTTGAACTTTGAGTCAGATTCCTCTTCTGTGATCTGCGAATCTGTCGGCCGGGCACTGAGCGCCTTTGAAAGTTCGGGCTCTTTTATTTTAGTTGGGTGTTCTATGGGCAGTTTGTTCATGTCCTTGATTTGGAAACCCAGGTGGTTCTCAAGATGGGATATAAACCCAGAGGGCGTTCTGAATTGCGATGCACAGTCATTGCAGTAGAAGATCGGATGGCCAGTGTCCATGTTCTTCAAAAACTTGGTCCCTCCCGTTTTTCTAAGCTGGTACTTCACGTTGGCGAGCCAGTGGCTGATGGTGGTCATGGAAAGCCCGGTGAACTTGGAGATGTGCATCCTCTCCTGAGGGCCGAGGTCTGAGAGGAGATACTTGCCCTCCGAAGTTAGAAAAAGGCTGGAGGCGAACTGGGCTTGAAGGATGAGCAGATGCTGGGGGTTCCAGTTGGACTGTCGACCTTTACGCTTGTGAACCGAGTACATCTCACTGGAGACGTCTTCGAATCGTCGCACGTCTGTCTCCAGCTTCATAGCAGGCACTCTCGCTGGTATTGAGGGCTTTGGGGTTGTGGCTTTTGGAAGAACCTTCACCATGTCAGCAATGTCGGAGAGCGCATGTTTCTGGTGCACTGGAGTGGAGGACTGCAGTAAGAGGGAACAGTTTGGTTTGTTTTGTTTGTATTTTGTCAAGTCTATTGGCTGGTCGTCATTTGTGAACATGAAGCTATTGCTGGTCCTGATGGCAGCAGATGCTGAGAGTGCTGAAACTGGTTTCTCTAAACCTCTACTCAGTTCTGAAAAAATGGATTGTGTGCGATGAGAGAGGAAGCTTTCGGGCCTGGGCTTGTTTGCTTTACCCAAATGATTGTTCAAGACAGACTGTAGTGCGCTTAGAGGGTTTATATTAAGGACTTCCTGGGAGTCGTTGACAAGCTCTGAAGAACTGCTGTGCCCGTTGCTGGCAGGGGGGCTAGGTGATGGGTTCCCTCTGTCAGAGAAAGCTGGGCTCAACTTCCCTTTGATTGTGTCATTCTCTTCACTTACACAGTCTGCATCTAGCTTTGAAGAGGAGGAATCATCATCTTGACAATCACTGTCATCATTCTCCGCCAGATCAAACCTACTGCTCTGGCTCTCTTTGCCGTCAGATGCGCCACTCCTCTCCTTTTTAATGTCTGAATTGTGATGTCCCTGGAAACTTTCAAGTCCCCTAAGACCCTGATAGAACTTTCCCTTGGGTGCGATGGGTCTGTGCTTGTGGTTGAGATTCTGCTTGAGCTGGATGTGAGGGGAAGAGGAAAAGGAGGCAGTCTTGATAACCCCTGATAGCTGGTACGCAGCATGAATGCTTGGGTAAGCGCTCCAGCTGGGGGTCCCTGTTTGAGCTTTATTGATCGCCGAAGCCACCGTATTTGCTAAAGACTTGAGAATGTCACCGCCTCCACTGGACCCCTGCTCAAGGTCTTCTTCTCGCAAGTACGGATACTTAAAACAGGCGTCAGCGGACTTCCGGTCCTCCTCATCTTGTTTGTCGTCCTTGTCTCCATTTTTCTCAGCTTTGTCTGGTGACATATCCCTCGGAGTAGCCCTCTCAGAGTCACCAGATGCTGTGCTTTTCGGAGAAACCTTTTCTCCTTCGAGTTCGTTCACTGTTGGTTCAGCAAGTGTCTGCATTTTCTCTATTGCTAGAGGATCGAGGGCTAGTTGCTTGCCTTTCTTGGAGGCTGAATTGGTCACTTTAATGAAGTGGCCGGTGACCATCATGTGAGTGGTAAGCTGCTGGAGTGTATCGTGGGAGCTTCCGCACTCCATGCACTTAAGGATCTGAGATTTGCATGTCTCAAACTGCCATGTGTAACTAGCACCGTTCTGATAGCCATAGCGGTTGTTGGGAGCATTGGCGAGGCCGGACAATCTTTGTGCCTCACTGTAACCTGTGGTGGAGTCAGGCGAACAAGGCCTCGTGGCTTCAAATGCACGTTTCTTTGCTGGTGGGAGTAATTTTGGAGTGATTACTGGAATAGGTTCTTTCAAAGGCACTTTCTGGTAATGCTTTGTTTTGATCATGTGGACGCTTAGGTCTTGTAGAGACTCGAAAGAGTGGCCACAGAACATGCACTTCAGCACCTTTTGTGCATCTTCCTTGCCTTCCATGTCTTGAAGGTTCCTCTTCCGGTTCTTGGATGATGAAGTGGAGGCGATGTTCTGCCTGCTGTGGTTGTCATCCTGGTAGTGGCCACTCTTGTTCATGTGCACCGTCAAATCCACCAGGGTGTCATACGCTGCACTGCAGTCTTTGCAGCGGAACCGGCTAGCTCCCGTAAAGACAGTGCCGCACGCTTTGCTACTTTGCCTGTACAGGTGGACAGAGCTGAATAGATTAGGCTTTGACACAGGTTTCGGGGACAGCGTTTGCTGCAGGGTTTTTGAAAGTGCGTCCTGGTGCCAGTCAAACTCGCTCTTGGTGCTCCCGTTGGTGCTGTCACAGTTTGCTTTGCTGCCAGTGTTAGCAACCTTCAAATCTAGTCCAATCTTTGACCAGTAGGAGTCTGAAAGGAAGTTGGCATAGGCAGCCCTCATTTTCTCCAGGCTACTGTGCATGTCATCCTTCACTTTTGAGCTCTGGCTCTCTGTGTCCTTCTGACTTCCTGGTGGTGAGGTCTTAAAGTCAGACAGTCTGTCACTGCCATCGCTCAGACGGGATTCCAGCTCAACCTCCTGGTTGGATAGGACACTGACCGGAGAGTTTTGGAAGCTGTAGCTGCTTTTGTTGTCTATGTCTTTGTCTTCTTTGTCCTTGGAAGTGGGCCTCTCAGAATTCTCCTCCTCTGTCTGCATTTCATTTTCGCCCTCCTCCCCTGTGATCGACTCTTGGACACCGACATCATCATCTGGCTCATATGCTGAAAACAGAAGAGACAGAGAAAAAGTGTTGTTAGTGCTGTCAACCGAACTGTAATACAGTGATTAATGAGATGAATCACAAATAATCACATATATCGATATTTCCTGAGAAAACTTTCCTTCAGTTTGTAAGAATAATGTTTTATTGTATTTTTCTATAATTAGTTATTGAAATGCAAGATATAACTGTAAAAATCAAACTCTGAATGTCTTTTTAGTGTATATACAATACATATGTGAGCATTAGAGATTTAAAAGAAGAAAAAAAAAAAAACAGGATAATACTGTACAAAAACGAAATTGATGTCATTTATTATTAGAAATCAGTGTGCAGTACTGTCATCCTTCTGTAGCATTGTAATCCTTCCTCACAGAAGCTTGTGTGCCTGTAATCTTCTCTTGGTAATAGTGGGCAATTTGGCAGTATGTGTGATTCATAAGTCACAAGTCACTGACTTAGTTTTCATCTGTTTACAACAGCTGTATGGGTGCAGAGTAACAAAAGGTGATTTTCTCTAGGTGATGAGCGTTATCGCAATAGTTGAGTTGTTAAACTATAATTTGATAGGAGTCAAGTTGATTCCTGCACATCTCAAAACCTAAAGTTAAATCTATTAAGGAGTCTGCATGCGATAAAGTTGATCTGAAGATATATTTCACTTTAAAGCATTAAACGGTTAAAAAGTGAGTTCACAATGTCTAAAAAGTTATTATTTACTGTCAATCATTCTCATTCAAAACGAGGCAAAAACATCATAAGGCCGCATAAATGCAGATAAGTTAAAAATAGTTAAATGCAACCTGGCATCCTTCTGATCCCTCCTGAATATGTGCTGGCTACAAATTAACCACTATTGACTAGATTCAGAATCATTTCCTAAATCTTTCATCACTTCTTAAACCGTACTGTATTATTTACTTAATATAAAATATATCCAAGTCCGTCAATTACATCAATCGCTGCGGTTACGAAAAATCAAGATCATCTATATTTTATGACCACATATTTGATAGCACTTTGAATTTCAAGTGCTGTTACGCACAGATGTGCTCAGTTAAATATACATAGGACCTAACAGCCCAGGCCAGGCACTTGCTTTTCATGTGGTTAATATTTTTTTTGAGCTGGTGATGCTCAATGAGGGCAACTCTCGAATATGAGGACTGAAAGTGCTACGCTGTGTAGCCCTCACCATGTCCTGTGCCTTTGGATTCTGAAAATAAGACTTTTTATCAATATTTCAAAGGTGCCTCAGGAGGAAGCCTGGAGGTGAACTGATGTCAGCAAATGGATAAAGATGGAGCTGGGATTTAGCCTTCCCAAAGAATGGGGTCCCTCAAACAAGGGGCCCGACGTGCCGGTACAAAAGTTTCCCGACATGCCACGACCTTGACCTTCCGCAATGAAGATTTCTCAAATGACTGACTACGACGGATGATTGCATCCCAGAATGTGCTCATGCACTAGCTTATTCCAAGAGGAGAATAATGTTTTATGTATTGCAATGTGTATATATAGTTGTGACATAAAAGGAGTGAGATCGTGTGGATGGCTTCTCTGCGGTGTCTCAACTGTTTGTAATCACTCAGCCAGTCGACTGGCATCATGACAGACAGCGGTGTAGTCTTTGCTTAGCTTTACATTGTTTACAGGATGTGTGGGATCAAAAAAAAAAAAAAAAACTACTATAATTTCGAGACTGAAATTAACCTTGTCTTCCTGTACACAATTGCACAATCCCCGTTCTGTTACAACGAAATAGTTAAGTCATGGTGCAACACACTTTTTCAGAGACTGGCATGTTTCTGCATATCTCTTGTGTTTATGAGATTTTTACGATAGCTGTTCCATGAGAGTATTTACAATCTAAACAAGCAAAGTCACCATGACACCATACACCTGGAGGAATCAATCGACGGCTATTTGGACTGCGGATGAAAGATAGACGGCTAAATGAAAAATGCATTAGTCAACCACACTACATTTTAGTGAACATGTAATACTCTTCAACCTAATAAAAAACCAGGACAGGTCTGAGGAGTGTCTCATTCAGAGCAATTAAAATGGTTTAATGCATGTTTCATAACTTGGGCATGCTGTTGGATCAGCTCAGCCTGGAAACCATGTCCTTACACTTCAAAACAATTAAACAAAATACTTGCTAATTTTACAGTATTTTGACACACAATTGTTATGCATAAAATCACCATTGTCTTTTAAACAACTTAACTTTGTTTCACAATTCATTTAAGCTGTATTTTATTCTAGATGTGATAAAATAACTGCTTGAATATATTTTAAAATGTCATTTATTCCTGTGATGCGTAATTTGCAGCATCATTACTCCAGTCTTCAGCGTCACATGATCCTTCAGAAATCACTCTAATATGATGATTTGCTGCTCAAGAAACATTTCTGATTGTTGTCAATGTTGAAAACAGTTGTGCTGCTTCATAGTTTTGTGGAAACTGTTTGAGGAATAGAAAGAACAGCATTTATTTGAAAGCATTACAAATGTCTTTACTGTCACGTTTAAACAAATGTATGTGTCCTCCTTGCTGAATAACATGATTAAAATTTATTAATTTAGCTCGAACAATGCAATGCAGCATACTTGCAATACTTATTATCTGTCTGATAAAACCTTGAAATGATTTACTTTATAAACCTCATCAAGCTGGAAAAGGCACCCGTTTCATAGATTAATGTGGGTGGCATTATTGCAGTCACTGTTCCCCGGGCTCCAATTTCTCCATCCTCCGAGCATCTGGGATACACATTAATACAACCACAGGCACATGTTAACCTTCCAGGCCCCAGATCTCTCCGAAATCCCTTCAAGAATGGTTACATTTCGCTTCCTTACCCATTTGTAACAGGGAGCTTGTGTTAGCCAACTTGTGATCCCTGCCAAGCGGCAGGATTTCGGAGTACAAGATCAAACACAAGGACACCACTCCCACAGACATGAGATACACCAGCCTTTCCCATAATCCACTACTGTCGACATAAGGACGCAGCCACACGAGCAGGCCAGCAGCAGTCGAATCCCCCCCCCCCCTCTTTTGTTATTGATGTTTGAGCCAATAGAACAACCAAAGCATAATTTGATCTCCGACGTGGGCCATTTGTATTAATTTCAGTAATATTCAATATGCATTATTTTGATTTGGTCCAAGCAGCGCATACATGAATGCTTTTTGTAATCGTGCAAGTACGGCACCTCATTCATTTAACCTCTCGGAGAAGCGAGGCACAGTTAGCAGGCTGGTACGCCGCAGGCCCGCGCACGGTTGTTGGGCTCTCTGCGCTATATCAGAGCAATGAAAACAGCCGTCGGTCCAACTAGGCTTACAAAACGAGGCACTGGCACGCCTGTGCAGAGATTTAGCATGTCATAAACTTCTGTAAACCCTCCAATCTGTGTCACAACAAATTTATATCTTCAGACAGGGATATTCAAAGGTCAAAAAACCAAAGGTGTCCATCATAAATCAGCCACTAAGTGTTTATAACATTAATCCGTTGGGAAAGACTCCTGGCATAACACAGCGGCAGCTGGATTTCAAAGAGCTGCCGGATTCCCAGCCAAATGGCTGCAGAAGAGCGAAGAGAAACGAGAGCATTAAATGCGCTTTTCACATCTGATTCATATATACAGTAGCGCTATTATTATGCTTTTTTCTTAAGAGTCTGTTCTTATTACTGTAAGTGTGATCAAAGGCTGGAACAAAACCGTTTTTAATTGTAAAAGAGACAGTGATGGATTTAAAGTTGCTTTTTTTGCACAATGGTGTCAGACGTTTTGATGAACCGTATTCTAAACCTACAAAAACTGTAATGAGTTACTGATTTTGCACTTTGATGGATCAAAGTGAGTGTAATCTGTATCATTTCCTCTGGCACCTTCATTTTAATGTACTAGTGAAAAAAATGTGCTGGCTTGAAATTTCATGCACCAAAATGAAGTTATAGGGGGTCCTCTTTTTTTTTAAGGAGTTAATGAAAGACAGTTAAAAGAGTGTGATATTAAAAAAGAAGCGAAAAAGTTGAGCGTCACAAAAAAAAAGCATTGAAAAATGTAATATGCAAGTGTAATTTAATACAGTGCTTCAAAATGAGGATCCATCAGACATCTCTGTTCAACTCTTGATTGAACCAGCCTTTAAAACTAACACAGAAAAATTGAAATGACTAAGAAGATATAACTTTTAGACTTTTCATTGGGAATGGGCTCATTTATTTTTCTTTTTTGGCTTTTTGAAAGATCTAGTAAAAAGCATAAGGAAGTTATTGAGCACCACAGCTCCAACTTGTCAAAACCAGCGGTTCTTAACCCTCTGAGGTCGGCAAACGCGCGGGCGCGTTTTGCCGGATTTTCTCCACATTGTAGCACTATAAACTTAAATTACTCCATCATTTATGGTCATACAGAAAAAAGAAATATAAAAAAAGAATCTGTGATATTTCTCCTTTTGTATGTGTCCACTTACAATCAAATCAAAACATTGTGCTTTTGTAAAATAAAGAAAATAAACAGGGTGTGCGTTCTGCCTCTCTGTCGCGGTGAACTTTTTTTTCTTGAGCACGTCTATAAACTGAAACAAAACTCAGCGAATACTTGTCACACATTTATGAGCCATATACCTTTATAAACATTTAAGTGTGTACTTTTAAATAATCGGATTCAAAACGTAAACAAATATTCTCTGTTTACGTAATTTGTATAAAACCAACAAGATGTCCAGCTTCTCAAACGCTTGCTCATTACAGTTAATTTGGCCACGCCTACTCGCGCAAAAGATATTCACATGCAAATCTCCACATGGAACGCGAACGCGCTCGTTACCTCAACAACAAAACACTTCACTTCACTTTTCGTCGAGTTTGAAAGACGTGCCTGAGCTTACATTGGATTTAGGCTACCTCAGAAGAAGAAGAACGCGATCTGAAGACAAGAAAGATAAGGTAAGAAATTCTTACATAGCCTAGTTTGTTATTGTTGCATAAATGTCACGTTGCAGTTGAACTGTTGCTAGATATATGGGGAATATTATAATATTTAGACCCGTGTTTACTGTGTTTGTGGATATCTGCTCAAACATAGATATGTTTATGGTAACCATAATGTTTTATATTTGAGCGTGATCGCGTTTGAATGTATCATATTTTGCAAGCGATCGCGTTTGAATGTATCATATTTTGGATGAAAGCAAAACGCACCAAACGGCTTCATGTTTTTATTATTATCTCATTTCATATCATCATAACGGATGGAAACATTTGAAGTAACATGATAATCAATATATTTTTCTCTAGCTTAGTTGTTACTGAAATACTGAAAAAAGATTTATAGGCTGCTATAGGTTATTTATTGTTATTATTATTTTATCCGCACTGCGCATATACCTTATGCCTACAAGGCACAACAAACCTGGTGTTCATTTTATTATATATCGTTGGAAACGTGTGTGTGTGTGTGTGTGTATTCTGTGAATTTTAAAAAGGAATTTTAAAAAGCAATTTTAACCAGAAAAATCTAATATTCCAAAATCCAAAATCGTGCAGGCCTTTCTCTTGATATCAGTATGTTCACTTTTTTTTTCAGGTCCCAGATGCCACTGAGGACTTCAACATTCACATGAGTCTCAGTACGTGAACATGGTAAAGTGAAAATCTTGGAAATGAAAGGTATGTACAGTGTTTTTAGGAATGGCACAAAGGTCTCTGTCTTTGAAGTGCTTTTTTGGCATTTGTTGTGTATCTTTGGATTATGTTGTGTTGTAAATAAATCCAAACAATTTAAAAGCCATTCTTTTTTAAATCTCCTCATTTACAGTATTGTGCAAGGTTGCTCAGAATGATAGGTGCCTGATAGCTCCTAATAGGGCCGTTAGGGGAGGTTCTTTGTCTTTCTCAGGTGAGAAAAGCTTACATATTAATGAGCTCTCGCATAAGGCTTTTTCACGCAAAACACGTCGTAAAAATTTTAAATCAATATATTGTCTTATCTGAATGAGCAGTCAGGGTGATTTTCACATAGTTTTGCAGCAAATATTCTAGGCTACGTCATACAATTTTCAAAAGTCTTGTGAAGAAATAATCAGTATGGGTTTCATGGCCTTATTTCAGTGAGAATTTTTTTTTGTATTTTCAAAAACCACGCATAAATGTCATTATCTCAAAACTACAAACTTTTACATACATGCTGTTGATATATTATTGTAGCAGAGTTTGTGCTGAATACAGTGTAATTAGACTTTAGCCATGAAAATGTCACAAGTAACAGATATAACCAGAAATGTCAGAGCATGTCAGAACACCTCCAGGGCCCAGAAAACAGCTCAGACCTCAGAGGGTTAAAGGGATAGTTCACCCATTAAGTTATCATTTACTCACCCTGGCGTTGTTCTATGGTCTTCTGTGCATGGCTACGTGACGTGCGTTCTTGAGACTCTATTAGTGCAGCGTTTCACTCCGACTCCCCCAGAAAAAGCACACAAGTTGTGAGAAATCAAGACTAAAACAACACGAAACATAACATGCAGTACAATCCATGTACCTTCTTCTCTGAGGTGAACACAGTATAACCGTTGTGTTCATCGCAACAAGAATGTGTTATCGCGTTCACATTTGTCAGCTGTCCCTCTGACTGTCATCAGACAAACAGAGTTCCAGTCCGGAGATATTCAACTCAGTAAAGAAAGTACATGGATACTTTTTTTGGGATTTATAGGCGCTGTATTTCATGTTGTGTTTTTATTAATCTTGATAAACTTGTGTGCTTTTCTCTGAGCGAGAGTGAACTGCGCCGCTAACAGAGAGTCATAAATGCGCAGTCGAGCACAGAAGACCAACGGCCATTGGTCATAAAATTTTTTTTTTATTGTATTACCCCCCCAAAAATCATGTGTTGCATTCTGTAATACTTCTGCATGTTTTTTTAAGCTTGATGCCCGTCGCTATTAACTGCCATTATATGGATAAGCGCGAGCAGGACATTTTTTTATTTTTTTATTTTGTGGTCCGAAAAATAAAGAATGGCATTCGGCATTAGTACACCACCAGGGTGAGTAAATGATGACTTAATTTTAATTTTAGGGTGAACTATCCCTTTACAATAGTGGGTCACGACCCCAACAGGTCATACATCTGTTCTAAATAGGTAATTGAAAACAGGTACAAATTATGCTAATTATTAATGCATTAAAATAAATAAATGACCACTGAGCAAAAGTGAAAAATAACAGATCTTTATCGGCCTCTAAAACATATTATAAAGAGATTAAATGTATAATATATAATTATATATACAAATAAAAAGACAAACTCTGATCATCAAGGCAACAAAAATATGCTAGCCATGTATAATCAGATATTTTAAAATATTACAAATATATTATTAATAAATATTAATTAATTTATTTAACTTTACCTAAACAAGTGTAAGTTTCTTTGATTTTTATTAAAAGTATTAATATAAAAAAAATGTGTATTCCTCTCTGCCAATTACTGATGTCATTTACATTGTATTATAGTTATCGAGTTTATAAATATAATACATGTAATAGTTAAATTAAAAGAAAATTGTATCATAAAATACAACTAATCATATAATCATACTTAGCTAGCAAAGTAAAATAAATATTTTTGCTTATATTTTGTTGAAATTAAATGAAAATTCTGTCATCATTTACTTATCCTAAAGTTGTTCCAGACCTGTATGAGTTTCTTCTGTTGAACAGAAAAGAAGATATTTTGAAGAATGTCGGTAACCAAACAATTGATGGACCCCATTGACTTCCATGGTATTTTCTTTTTCCATACTATGGAGGTCAATGGGGTCCATCAACTGTTTGGTTACCGACATTCTTCAAAATATCTAAAATATCTTCTTTTGTGTTCATCAGAGTAATACAACTCATTCAGGTTTGGAACAACTTGAGGGTGAGTAAATGATGACAGAATTTTCTTTTTTGGGTGAACTATCCCTTTAAGGCCATGTGTCCAATCAAACTCATGCCACCAATGGTGGATTCTAGTCAAATAAGGCCGATGCTAACAGGGACATGAACACAATAAACAGTCATTCTTGTACTGTGTCAGGTCACCACTACTAAAACCAAATCTAGCGGAGCAGCAGTGCTCCAGATCATGTGCGTTAACCACTGCGGCAACAGAATTAGACACAGCTCACACAAATGCAGTGAAACTCACAGTCACAGACTCTCCACTAATACAGGGGTAACAGTAATAACACCATTAAAAACATGGCGTTCGAGGCGTTGGGGTTTTCTTGGTGGACGTGTCCTTTTAGCGTGCCACTGCAGTGGGTTAATCATCCCCTTTGAGACGTGTGAGGTTCTGTTGGGGGTAAATCTGTCAGTCAGCATTCAGTCAGGGGTGTGATCTGCATTAGTTCAAGGAACGAACGTAACATTCAGGCAGTCCTTGTGCAAGAAGTTTTCCTGTCACTCTCTAGTTTTCCATGCCACCCGAATTGTTTGCCGGCTTCCCCGCCTGCCCTAATGCTAATATTTCTATCAGCACATCATCAAACATTTACCCCCGTAGCAGTAACATTTCTATCATCGATCCGTTCAGCGGGCGAGCAGGGAGCCAGCTGCAACATCTCCGGCCCTCCGCGAATATGCGAAAGGTAACGCTAGCGTCGCAGGAGACCCTCTAATTCTGAGGCGTTGTTGACAGGTCTGGCGGTCCGTGCCACTTTCGCCACGGATCTCCTTGCCGTCTCAGGCTACAGTTTTTGCCGTGCATGGATCGATAGCTCTTTTTACTTCTCATTGATTGTCTAGCAGCATGAGAGACCTAAGCAGAGGCTGTTATGACATTTCTAGATTTCCCCCTGTCCTTGGAACAATCAATTACACGCGCATGGCAATCAAAACCTCTTTGCAAAATGAACCTGCTCCATGACATTTTCATCTCCCGGATTTATGCCACGCTTTAAAAAAAGAGAGGAGGAATCGGAGAGCGAGAGAGAGAGAGAGAAAAGGGAAGATTTTCGTGTCCCACATAAAAAGGCTGCACACACACACACACACACACACACACACACACACACACACACACACACGCGCACGCTAACGAAGCAGGTCATGTGAGTGCTGTAATCTCCACTGCAGTCAGTACTGCACAGGCAGGCCTTTGTTGGACACACTGGTTTGGCTATTGATTTTTGTCATAAGCTATGACAGCCAAGATCACTGTGGGTTTACCTAACTGTGCCCTAAATAGAGTTCAAGAGTCTTGCGGCGTGCCGAGCTGCGGCGCGCGAAGACTTTGATAAATCGCATGTAACAGCAAGACATTCTCATTTACCAGCGCCTGCCACTCCCAACACGTCTGCAGCGTAGCACAGGAAATATGGAAGATGCAAAAGCAACGTGCTGTAACTGTTCAGACTGCGCAATCAACGCCTGCGGGGACGGCAAAAGTTCATGAGATATTTTTTACTACTAGACATTTTAGACATTTATTATAGTACTTTTATACAATTATAGTACGTATTAAGTGTTTTGAGTTAACTTTTATTCTTATTTTTTTTAGTTTTCATTTTAGTGTTAGTTTGTTTCAGTAATTTTAAGTGCTCATCTACAGTATATTAAAACTAGCATATATATATATACATACACACACACACACACACACACACTACTGGTCAACCGTTTGGAAACATTCATATTTTTTATGTTTTTGAAAGAAGTCTCTTATGCTCATCAAGGCAGCATTTTTTTTTATTCAATATTATTACAATTTTTAATAATGGTTTTCTATTTTAATATACTTTAAAAAACATTTTTTTCCTGTGATCAAAGCTGAATTTTCACCATCATTACTCCAGTCTTCAGTGTCACATGATCCTTCAGAAATCATTCTAATATGCTGTTATGTTTTATGTTGGATTTCAGGATTTTTGATGAACAAAAAGTGAAAAAGAACAGCATTTATTCAAAATAGAAATCTTTTCTAACAATATAAATCTTTAATTTCACTTTTCAATTTAACACATCCTTGCTGAATAAACGTATTAATTAATTTCAAATAAAGAATTACTGACCCCAAACTTTTAAACGGTAGTGTATATTGTTAGACAAGATTTCTATTTGAAATAAATCCTGTTCTTTTTTTAAAACTTTTTATTCACCAAAGAATCCTGAAAAAAAGTATCACAGGTTATACAAAAATATTAAGCAGCAGAGCCGTTTCCAACATTGATAATAAATCATCATATTAGACTGATTTCTGAAGGATCATGTGACACTGAAGACTGGAGTAATGATGCTGGAAATTCAGCTTTGATCACAGGAAAAAAATACAGTTTAAATTATATTCAAATAGAAAACCATTATTTAAAATTTGAATAATATTTTACAATATTACTGTTTTTCCTGTATTTTTGATCAAATAAATGCAGGCTTGATGAGCAGAACAGACTTTAAAGTAGTAATGTTTCCAAACTTTTGATCAGTACTGTATTTAACTCAACTATAGATTATAATAAGCATGCCATCAGACGTTTGGCTATTTAGTAAATCAAAGCACTGCAAGGCACCAATACCCGACTGTGCTGACGCAACGTCAATTAATACTTAACAGGCCCAATTAAATCTTTTCCCAATGTTGCGCCGCAGGCACACAGAGAGAGCTGTGAACCTTCTCACATGTCAACATTTACACTAACCAGAAGACAGAAACACCAGATCTGTATCAAGCACAAAAACATGTTCGTCATCAACAGCTAGAGAGATTGATAAAATACTTCAATCCTTACACTAACAAAATAAACTCTGATTATCAAGAGAAAGTGTGGGAAAAATCCACGAGCTATTTATTATGATCAAAAATGAATAAAATATGTGCCTGCATGCCTAATTTTTACAGAAAAATATTAATTAAAATTATATTTATCTCTGCTGTTTTACTGGTGCCATTTACATTTTAATAAAGTTCTCCTTAATTTAAAACTAGATATTACAGTATAATATTAAATCTATAATATTAGTGACATATCACTGTACAATATTTCAGTGTTTCTGTAAACTCACTGACTGCTCCACAAACCTCTTCTTCCAGGGCTCTGTCTGGAAACCAGGCGGCGGAGAGATTAACGTTAACTTTTTTATGCATGACGGAGATGTTACTTGAAGCACATTACTTCCTTGACTAAACAGGAGCAATTCATGCAGATAAATGCCTTGCTTTCATATACCCACGCATTAAATATTTAATGGTATAATATAATCAAAAAGAGTCTCACAATTCAGGCAGGACACAGGGAAAGTTGCAGCAATTGTGTTTGATTTGATCCGAAGCTTTTGGAGTCGCTCCGACCGCTGTTGTACATCACAAGACATTCTTTGAAAGGACAGATTAGGGAAAACTACAAGGGAACATTTTTAGAAGATAAAAGATTCCTTTTATAAAAAACATTGTTGAATGTTAAAAATAATTACAAAAAGCAGTTTATGGCCTTTACGGCCTCATTTGTTATAAACTGATCCTTCGCCGCTTGTGTCATAAACACCTGCGGTCCGTAAACGGTCAAACATTGGTGATCTTCTCGCTGGTTAACAAAGTGCTCCTTTGAGGGCGCTCTACCTCGAACAGACAACGCTCCTGACTCTCCTTCTGCACCAGTGCACAAGCTCCGGTTTCCTCTCTGGCCACAGTGAACCAGATCGTGCTGTACTAGGCTCTCGTCCATGATCCAGACCATGATGATGGATCCCGAGTCTGATAATGAGAGTGAGCAGTGGGAGGGGCTAAAGACTTGGACTCCTCCTCCTCTGCTACTTAAACATTCTCCTGCCACGACTGATTTCCACAATGTTTAATTTTGTCCATTTACTAGTCTAAGAAATCCTCAGAAGAGTCAAAAACAGTCTGTATAAGTGATTAATTTGAAATAGCCTATACTTAATATGAATTAAACAGTCAGATACCATATTGAAGCTGCTGAAAAATGTGTACACATGACACTATACATTATTGAAAGGTATTTACTCGTTAGGATGTTGATATACTGTAGGATCTGTTGTTGTCAAGTTAGTTTCATTCATAATGTGTGTACAGTAATTGACTCTCACATGCATCCCTACTGTAAATTCTAAAGAGCCCAAAATGGGGCTCTAACCCAAGATCTTCACTGAAAAAACTGTTCTTAATCAATATATTAAGCAAAAAATGACCTAGCTTATTGCCTGCTAAACACAACAATGTTCAATAAATAGGGCTACTAATTTGAAATCAAGGTCAAATCTATTTCATTGTATAATATGCAGATTAGTTTACAAAACAAACATATATTTATGTACATTTAGTAATAAGGAAATATCCTACAATCTTCATTTAAGGGCTTTTCACAGCAAATATTTATTCATTGGATTTTTCTTTATTTAAAAAAATTAGGTGTATGTATATGTATATATTGTAATGAACTAATGACAGCCCTATTCATATGATTAATTATTTATTATATTTTTTACAAAACATAATTTAAAATGAATTAATTATATATTATTATATATTATTATATTTAATTACATTAATTATATATATATCTTAATTTTATATATATATATATATATATATATATATATATTCCTGATTTTTTAAATTATAAAAAAAATTCCAATTAATAAATTAATCACATTGTAAAATATTTGCTGTGAAAAGCCCTTAAATGAAGATATATATGATATATATGTAATAAGGACATTTTCTACAATCTTCATTTAATATTCCTTTTTTTACAGCAAATATTTATTAATGTGATTAATTTATTTATTGGAGATTTTTTTAAATAATTGTCAAAAATTATACATTGTGATGAAATTAATAAATATATTTTTAAATTTTTTATAAAAGCCCCCAAATGAATTAATGATTAACAGCTGACATCCCTAATATGATTAATTAATTATTTTTACTAAATATATTTTGAAATTAATGAATTATTTATTCCAAATTATATATATATATATATATATATATATATATATATATATATATATATATATATATATATATATAAATATATTTTTGGTCATTCCCAATAAATGGAAGCACTTGGAACATTATGACACGGGTCATGCCACTACAGTGTCTCTACCTGGACTGTCAGCGGCTCCTCCAGTAAGAGTGTGATGAGGCCTGATGGAGGAGCACTGGCCCCCGCCGGCCCCTCACACTCATCTGAACCCGAGCAGTCAAGCAAGCAGGCTCCGGCTAATGAAAGATCATCAGGCTGTGCTTTAAATTTCCTGATTGAATGTCAGTCGCGAATGTTTACGTGGAGGGAAGAGAGAGGGAGAGAGAGGGCTGCACTTTTAAAGGAGCACTGTCACCTGTCATCAAGCTCTTTTGTTCAGTCAATAAGAAGTCTGCTAAAGAAGAAACAGGAGAGTTCAGATGACAGTCAGAATGCAAAGACTGCAATAAGACTTAAGTGTTTGCCACTTATTTTCTATCTAAGAAAAGAGAAAGATGGGACAGGAAATTACTTGGAGAAGACCAGGAACTGTCATGAACTCAATTCAAACAAATTCAGCTAATTTTGTTTGACCGTATTTTCTTTCTTTCTTGCCATATTACTTTACAGAGAAAATGAGAGATTTTGAGAGATTACAGGAAATTAATTGGAGAAGATCAATAAATAAATGAAAATTCTGGGGAAAATTATGAAAATACATAATGCATTAATAATCAATTAATTATTCAAACTTACATAATAATCAGCACAAATAGCTAAAACTGAGTTGTACAAATATTTAAATTGCACATAAGGCAGCTTTTATATAAACTTTTTAATAACAGAATTGTTTCATTTCAACAACAATAAACTGTAATAACTTGTTTTCAACAGATTTATTCATGAAGACATCACTAACAGGTTAAGTAAAAATATAATTAATATAATATAGTGCATATATGCTCTTCTCTAGAGTTATTTTTTCTAGCTAACTAATGAGTTTCTGGACATAGCTCTCTTGAGGTAAATGTAATGTTAAGTGACATTGTATAGCGTATATTGTCGATATTACATTATATACCGAAAATAGAACATTTTCAGTAGCCGGAATTTCGGTGCATCCTTAATAAATAGGATCAGCAAAGGACAGATTAAAATCTGCATCACCCACATGAACATCAACATCTAAACTTCAACTCGGTTTATTTCAGCCCCTTTTTTGCCACTTTTATTTATAGGGAACATGAGATGGGACAGGAAACTGTCATATATCAGGAAATAAACAGGATCCGGTGATGCCACGAACCGAATCCAAACGCAAGTCTGAATATGCAGTGCACCATGGCTCAAGTATCCCAAACTAGATTCAAACTCATGCGCCCACATGAGCACATGCAGTCTAAATCATTTTATATGGCTTCTTGTTATATTGCGCACTAAAAGACATACAAAAAAGACTCGCATTAAATCGTAATGCATGCATAATGCTAATTAGATATTCAAAATATCCTGAAACACAGAACAAAGTCGTGACATTAACAAATGTCACAGGACACAATGAGGTGTGAGAGCGTGGAACACCTCACTTCCTCTGAAACAGCTGCTGAGGTACTGAAGCGCTTGCCACTGTCCTAAACGAAAGTAGAGGGGACGTACTGGTGGAAACAGATCCGCTGGGACACGTTCTCCCGTCCTCTGTGCTTCATATGAACAAAGCCCTCGTGTGGCCTTTGTCACAGTCACCTTGTCTGACATATATAAAAAGGACTGAACGTACCGATGAATGCAAAGACAAAGAAGTGGGGTATTGGATCAGAGAACACATAACTCCTCTTTTTATCTATTTCCTCTGTCTATTTAGGGATTTCACATTGTAATGGGATTCAGAGGTCCTAATTGATTTTTTCGAGTTTGAGAACATGCAAATACTTAAAGAAGTGATGATCACAACCTGTTTTTGTGACCGCAAGCGGCAGACACTTCTCATCAAGGGTCAAGTTTAACAGATTTCAAACTTTGGATAAGAAAGAAAAAGGGAATGTTTTCTTTTGCTAACCCTCATGTTATTTCCAAATGTTTATGACTTCCTTTCTCCTGTGGAACACAAAAGGTGTCTTTTCAATATCAACATGCAGTGATGGACGAAGAACACAAATCAAGTACTTGAGAAAAAGTACAGATACCCTAAAAAAAATATTACTCCAGTAAATGTATTAAGTACTCCTTTTCAAAGTACAAAAGTACTTGATTTTTAATGTACTTAAAGGGACAGTTCACCCAAAAATGAAAATTTTGTCATCATCAACCGACATTCTTCAAAATATCTTCTTTTGTGTTCAACAGAAGAAAGAAACTCATACAGGTTTGGAACAACATGTTGACAGAATTTTAATTTTTGGGTGAACTGTCCAGTAACAAAGTAAAAATACTTTGCTACTGTCCACCACTGTCAATCTCAATAACAATATCTCCATATAATGCAAGTGAATGTGTCAAAAAGCACCATTAAGTATCATACAATATCCATACAACTTATTTAAAATCTAATGATGACATGATATTTTATGAACAGAATAAATCAAATAAGGTGTCATTAGATGGTCTACAGATTTGATGTCACAGTGACATCAAACCTGATGCAACAGAGAACTACTCTGGAGGACAAGATTTTCATTAAAAAAAATATTTGAATTGCTCTCATTTGAAGGAATAATTAATCCAAAACAAAACTTCTGTCAACATTGACACTGTCAATTCAATTCTAATCAAATTAACTGCATTAATCAAATACATGCAAATTTAGTAATAAGGGAATTTTCCTATAATCTTCATTTGGGGACTTTTTTCCAACATATATGTATTTTATTTTTCATTTTCTTTGTAATCAATCACATTAATGTGCCCTAATATCCCTAATTTTAAAAAGGCTATATTAATTTATCTTATGGGCTTAATTTTCATGGTGTTATTTTTATTTTAGAACAGGATTTTCTTTTCCTCTGGAAAAAAAAGTGGTTAGGATTGAGATGATGAAAGAATTTAGATTTTTTGGTTGAATTATGCATTATATTCAAAGTCTTTCTAAATGGATGAGTCATACAAATAATATTTATGGTGTGTTTTTGTTTTGTCAGTTTGGAGTTTCCCAGTCCCCATTCACTTTCCTTATATGGAGAAGAACGACCAGGATACTCTTCAAAAACACACCTTTTATGTTCTGTGGAAGAAAGAAAGTCGTAGCGGTTGGAAACGACATGAAAGTGAGCAAATGATGACAGAAATTTAATTTTTGGGTTAACTACCCCTTTAAAACCATTTACATTTTCATGTACCCTCCCTCCCCAGGCAAATATTCTATGGATCTTTCATTAGATTCTGGCCCCCCTCCAGTCGCCACTTTGCCTTATACAAGCAGTTTTGTGCCATTTTCAGCAAAGGATGCATTTTTTATATTCCAAGTTCATTAATAGTAGATAGCCAGTTTTTCCCTTCATTAAATACAATGAGACATCCCAGTGTATTTGCAACAGAAGCGTGAGGCTGTCAGCTTCTTGTGGGACCAAAGGCTGTTTGGTGGCACAAATAAAGTGTGGGAAGACAACTCTCACGCCAAAACCTGCAAAACAGCGGGGAACGTACACCAAAGGGAGAGAGAGAGAAAGGGAAACGCTTCCAAAACAGACCCTCTGTTCATGGTTACTATTCATTTTAATGGCGAATTTGTCGGGAGTTGTTGTCAGACGTCCTCCGCGCGATGATTAGGGACCGCCGTTTGCTTGAAAAGCACTGACTTCAGGATGCGCCGGGAGAGCGTTGTCACTCGGCGACAGCCTGCGCCGCAGACAATGGCTGCCTGAATTGTGAGAAGTGTTGGCAAAGGCATTCCCTGAAAAGTTTCCCCCCTCAACGCTACTTTTCTGCTGTTGGTGGATATTTTGTTGCGTTGATATCGAGTTGTTGATTAGAATGAAAAAGGAATCCACTCAATTGAAAGGCCAAAAGCTCCCCGTAGAGCAGTGTCAGCTACTGAGAGAGATTGACAGTCCTCTTTTGAGTCAACTTTTTTTCCCCACTTCATAAAAGAGCATTGCTGCATGTGCTGTCAAAGGAGTAAAGTTGCCGTTTAAGGGCAGCGGGATTTCAAACCGCATAGACAATTTAGTTGGAAAGGAATGGAGAAACCACAACAGAAAGTACAGATTCTAACCCTGTTCCTACTGCATGAACTTTGAATAGCCCATGAAGCAGCATGAGTCACTTCCTTAAGTTTCATACTGACTTGATGGGTAAACGAGTTCCCGCTTTGAATGACTAATACGCTTCTATCATGTATTCGTGGCGGAGAAACAAATAATTTGTTCCACAGAATTAAATCTTCATGGCTGTAATGATGCCGAGTAAATTATTCCAAACAAAAAGTAGATGATCTATCAGACTACCCTTTTGTGGTTTTGATCTCAGACAAAGCGCAAGACGCAGTATATATAAACACATTAACCACCAATTTATAAAAAAACAGATGGCCATTAAATCATATTATAATGCCAATACTAGTACAGAGTTATGTGTCAGTTATATCTTAAAATGGGTTAAGATGTAAGCGGCATATCTATTTATATGAACAAATACATTGATATAATTAGTTTTGTAAATTATCCCTATTCCAAAAAGTTCCTTTTTTTATACCTAATTCAGAGTGACCTGCTTTCAGCGCTATTGGTGTTAAGTTTCTAAGTGAATTACTTATCAGTCTACATAATGATCACATCCACCCCTCGGCCCTTTTGAGATTCCGGGCCGCTGAAGGGTCTTAACCAGTAATGAAGTGGGAGGGGGGGTTTTCTCGCTAGAACGGAATGGCATGGCCCCTTCTTCCAAAGCACGTCTGAAAGTGGTTAATTTATGGAAAAAGAGCGGGGAAGGGGAGGCGGTGAGATGGAACACGTACCCCCACGTGACTGGAGGTTGTGCACCAGCAGGGGGAGGAAGATGAGGAGAAAGAGAGAGGGAGACACTGAGAGAGAGAGAGGAGGTGAGGGAGGCGGGGACCAGAGCGACAGAGGAACGGTTAATGGAAATGAGTGACAGGCTTTCAGAATGATTTACAACGGGCGGGCGGCGGCGGAGCCCGGTGCTTTGATGGATGATCCTGAAAGACGGCGAGCGACCATAAATCATGTCTTTGAATCATTGACAGAGATAAAGGAGGGGGCGAAAAAGCAATGGCATTGACGTTCATTCTTCCAATAATGTACATTGACGAGTTACACTACCGAGCCTTAATTAAAAAGTGAACGCAGGCTCCTCTCTCTCTCGCTCGCTCGTCCCCCTTCTTCTCCGCGGTGATATCAGCGGTAATTAAAGATGCGGCAAGGCCCCGTCCCCGGTCTTGCTCCCACTTCCGCCCATGGCTCACAGTGGCCAGATTAGATAGACGCTTGGCGAGGAGATAACGTCACTCCCCCTCCTTTCCTCTCAGCGAGGGGCCTCATTGCTCAATAGCTTTCCACTTCACGAAACACGCACAAATACACACCTGCTTTCCCTCCCGATTAGCTGCTACGAGTGTTTTCTACATCCCTACGCCGTCTGTACAGGTGTCTGACTGGGACTGCGTCTCCAAATATCCTAGCAGAGCGTGTAGCGGCACCTTTGTAAAAGCAGTAAAATGCTGTTTACATCTCAGTTCGTCCGCACAAAGACGCTGGACAGTCTTTAAGCTACTTGGCGGTGGCGAAGAAATTTTGGAGGGCGGCCGCTTTGCAAAAGCAAAGCAACTCTTTTCTGCTATGAAGTGACGGATGTCAGGAGTAGAAAGGGAAAGAGTGAGACAGCGAGACAGGAGAGCGGGATAGAAAGATAAAGATGGAGAAGAGATGTGCCCTGTAGAGGCGGTGGCAGGCAAACTGAGGAGGCAGCATTCCACATCAGCTGGGATCCTCCAAAGTGCATACAATGAAGCAGCGAGGTGAAAGTAATCCCGAACATCTGTCCTGGGCGGCATGCACGCGCCGCCTGTTTGTTCCGTTGGAGGAAAGAGGCATTATAGAGGGAGGATGGGATCAATTCATGCACTACTTCTCCGAGGGGATCCAAGCGCGAACTGTGCTGTGCTGTTATACATAGCCTGGAACAAGATTGAGACGGTTGCAAAGATGGGAATGAGGTGAAGTGCAAGACCCTGGGACCCAACTAAATGCTGTTCGGTCGGTGCACTGAGCGAACGCACTACATGACCTCCCTGTGGGGAGTGTGGTGTAGCAGCTAAAGCTCAGGGCCAGTAAAAAGAAGGTTGCTGGTTCAAGCCCCACAAGGAATGAACCTTGATCCATCACCATTTTGTCTTATAGCAAAGCAGAGCATTTGATGGATATGAATATGTAACAGTGTGTTTTGATATTTAAAATGTGGATAGTAGGTTTGTGATAGCAAATTGATTTCAGATGGCCTTTTAAATTCCTGAATTTTAATTGTGGTATCAAACACAATTCGGCTTTGAATGTAAGGAAGTATGACAGACAGACAGATCTTCATTAAAAGCCCTGCAACCAAATGGGAAAAACAAATAAGACTGCAACTTTTATAAACACTTGTTTTTTTCTACATGATTGCCGTCCTTATTGAAATCTTAAAATGTAAGTTGCTGTGCATAACAGTGTTACTCAATAACTTACACATCCCTCTCTTTGATGACTGCATTGTTAAGGATCTTAATAAGGGTGACTTGAAAGTACTGCATGGCTTTGACTCATCATCACTGAATGTTAGTCTAAATGTCCAGCCAAGCTTTGACGTTCAGTGAAACTGTGATCTGAACAATGAGGCATTGAGAACTCAGATGCTTCTTTTACTGTTACTTATGTCACTGTCCTCAGCTGTCAGTGCTTCAAAAGACATGGACGTGGGTCTTACGTCAGAGGCCAGACCTCCTCCTGACTTGGCCACTTAGTGCAAGTCATGCCTGAGACTGTAACCTTACACCATGGCTCTGTGGGAATTTGTGCAAGTGTGTGAGTGTAAGTGTACTAAGAGACACAGAAATCTCCCTCCAGCAGGAAGATGACATTTTGGCGGTTCCTAAAAAGAAATTGCGGCAACAATAGTGCTCCTGTGGTGTAATACTGTGGAACACACACTATTGGGGCCTAGCAAGAGGTAGAGAAAATACGAAGAAGTGTTACACCAACCATAAACCCTGGGTCTGGGTATTCAATCTAGTAATTATTTTTCGGCGGATTCAGAAGTTGTAAATCTATCATGTCGGATCCCATGCTGACATTTTCAAACATAGTTTGATGGACACCTGAAGTAATTACATGTCATTCCTCTGTTTGAAGGTTTCCAGGTTTAGTGCCACATCTTTTCTATCCGTCTGCTGTCGGCAACCTGCAGTGTCATAACTCGAATTTGATTCTATCAAAAAAAAAGAAAAAAAAGAACGGTACTTGATTCTCAACAAAGATGAATGTATGAGGAATTACATTCTGTTAAGCGAAAGCACCAAGAAACTCAATAAACTTGAGAGAGTCTCTTTGTCTTGGAGTATTTACTCGACTCGGGGCCCTGTGATCTTAAATGGTCTTAAAAGATGATCCATACAATAATGAAGTCTGCTCTCCTGTTGGCTGGCCTCCCAAATGCACAACATAATCAAAGCGAAGTCACCGGGGGATTCTATGGAGCTGCTCTGTGTTTGACTAGCAAACATTCATTTTATTTGTTTGTCACAGACCTCTCGGCACAGTCCACTAACGATGGCGGAATATTAATTGATGTATAAGGAATGTAAATATGATTCTGGAAGGTAAGTGCTGCGACGTCAGAATGATGTGCATGTCAAATTGATGTATACTTAACCTGAATATAACCCTGAGGTTTATCAATCTCACATCAGCAGCGGAAATCACAATGAGACCAAAGTCTTGTTCAATCCGCACCTACCCACGCACTTGCTCCAGCGTCGATCCCACCCTCTCCCCTGCAAGTCGGGTCAGACCACCCTGTTCGCATCGGTGGCGGCTCAGGCCTCTGGACTTGCTGTCTTGTTGTTCTTGGAATGCAGTGAAAGCAAATAGCTGCTTAAATGGCCCCCTTCGTTCCCAGACAAAACCAAAAAGCTGTAGAGCCATTCATCAAAAGAGTCCGACAACCTGCTCCTCCACCTCCCCCCGCCAGGCACGGCCATATCCCCTCTCTGGGTTTTAACTAGGACTCCATATCATTCCAGAAATGACAAATGATACTTATATCTGTGGCCTGTGCCGAATCAATAGGCATGCAGAACGGCTATCCATCTTGAGAGCTATCGACAGCTGCTGCCTGACATCAGGGGAGAAGCGCCTGGTGGCTTTATTCAACAGTGAGACAAAGCTAATGGCAGCATATATTTTCCCTGAAGTTTGTAAACCGACCATCCTGTCCTCCGCAGTCCGATTTTATAGCTTTTAATTTTTTATCTTGGCTCTTTTCTATAGTATACAGTGCTAAAGTCATGACACACACACTGCTAGCACAACAGCAGCTCTCTGGCTACTAGCTTCTTTGCTACGATAGGTATATTTTCAAGATTTTTACGATCTGTATTTCTTTCAGCAAACATTATGTCCAGTTCAATTTTTTAGCTTTTATTTTTGATCTATCTGCTTTTCTATAATAAACTGCACTTTATCACAGCTATCACCACATTAGTATTCTCCTACAGGCTCTCTGGCTAATAGCTTAGCTTCTTAGCCACTACTAAAAGTTTTAGGAGCACTTCTTTCCGCAAACATTGTCCAAATTGGTTTTATAGCTTTTTTTAATCTAGTTGCTTTTCTATAATAAACTGCACTAAAGTTATGACAAACCTTGTGTTTATCACAGCTAGCCACACAACAGTATGGCTCTCTGGCTACTAGCTTCTTTGCTACGAAATGTAAATTTTCAAAGGTTATTATCTAGCTACTTTTCTATTGTATACCTTGCTAAAGTTATGACAAACCTATGACAAGCATTAAAGAGAAACTCTCCCCATGAAAGCTAGCAGTACAATTATGACCTTCTGTAAGGGTATGTAGGTTGCGCGCAAGGCTAGCACCTGCCTGTGTTTACATGGCAGTTTATGCTGCCGTGAGCTGATGGTGGAGCGATACGGGCCCGGGCTGCACAGCACCGTCTGTATCGCAGCAGCTGACAGATAGCACTTCAGTCCAGTTTTAGCTGCACCTTCTCTTGAGGGACCATGATTGATGACTAGCACTGCCACCTATATCCATTTTCCCCTCCGATCTCTCAGATTCTCTCAGGCTGAGGGTTCAGTGAGAGGCACACAAAACACATTTCTTAACATTTTTCAAACCACCTTTAAGGGCTCTTTATGTGAATGAACTTTACATGAATGTGACTTTCACAAGATATGACTAGTTGGAAACGTTCATTTTAGGATTTTTATGGAAGAAAGCAAACCTGGGGCTTAATTTACAAATATTTGCATAGAATGTTCTTAAATATGTACGGTAATTTCCTACGAAAGATTTCTACAATGTCTGTATGCAAAAATTATCCTAAATACATCTGGCAAATCGTAAAATCAAGTGCATGTACAGAATGGCCACAAAAATCCAAATAAAAAATATTGCTAAAAATGTCAATTAATTCAGCCAATCACACTTTTTAAAATTCAATACTATTGTTTTTTATTCTAAATAAATTTAAAAACTGAAATCAATTGTTTTAAATGCTACAAGTGAATGTAGATATCCCAACATTGTAATGTACAGTATGAGAAAATATTAACGTTTTTAAAGATTAACTTTAAGTGAGTGTTCGATGACGGCAAATGTGATGTAATGTAAAAATGGGGGAAATGAGCATGCACAATTAAATATGCATTTGTTTTTAAATCGCTAATATCGGCATATGCATGTTTTTCAATTAGCACATGTATAAAAACATCTTCAAGTCAGCTTCTGCCTTTATAAATACGGACTTTTCCCTCCCTCACTTTTAACACAGGACCGGAAATGTGCAATTCAGGATGAAGTGCGTTTTATAAACGGAGCCCCAGGATTCATGTGACACTATCAAGAGAGGAAAAACAAAAAAATGCAACAGCTCAGACAAAAGACAGTCCTCTGTGTTTTTTGTTACAGTCTCAACTCTTTGGACGACGATCTGGTGTACTACATCTTTTGAAAACCAAGCATTCAAGCCATCAATTTTAACAATGCCACCATAAACGTGTTAACGAACACTTAGCCTAGCCATCTGGAAGACAATTACACAGGAACAAACATACCAGCTCAGCAACTAAAGGTTGGGTCATCAATCACAGACAATGGTCACAATCTAGATGACTGTTTCTGCTGAGACCCAGCCTAATAACCCAATGAACTGCTGTGTCCAGAAGAAACAAGTTTTAGGCCCTTAGCTTTTCAGTATGCTAAAGGGTATAACAATGAAATAGCTGTCGCCTACGTTTTGTCTTTGTATTCAAATGAAACCACATTAATTGGTTTGTTTTACTCAGCAACAGCACTGAAATCTTGCATTCCGTCCATAAGTTACAAATATATGCATACACTGTATACAGTCCTAACTTAAACAGATGTGAGCGGGACACAGTAGATATCTACATCTAAACAGTCGAGCTAATTCTCCAAGGTGTCCTCCGGTCAGACGTCCACAGTTAAACCAGTCCTGCTCTTCTCTTTGAGTAGCTTAATTAATTAACATTTTCTCTTTCTAATTGCAATCATGCGCCCCTTGGGGAGTCATCAGGGGACTATAATTGCAATTACACATTTGGATGAGTTGGTAAAACAATGTCAACGTACACACCAAATCTGAAGAGATACAGAGCGAGGGCTTCAAGTGGGTTAGTTACGCTTTCTGGTGTGTGGGCTCTTTGATGGGGAGATCCTTACAGATCCCTACAGATATGTTAACAGCGGTAATCAAAGGACAGATCTAATGAGCTGTTTAGACAATATTACATTCATTAGTTTCAGTGTTGGGGAGTAACTAACTAAAATGAACAACACCACTCACTTAACCACATATTTTCAATACCTCAATAGTGTGGCCTATACACTAACAGCTATTTTCGAACAAACAACTATTTTATAGCAGTGTAACATAATAAAAAACACTACATTGGTATTTTTTAAAGGCATACTGCATTGTGCACACAAGCTTACAATCTGAGGGAACAATCAAAGCTCTTCTAGAATGTTATATATATATAACACATTAAAAAAACTTTTAAAAAATTGGAATGATGTGATGCTGTCATGAATTGCTCACAATTAGTCTAAAAATGTGCATTAAGAAAGTAAATCGGCTTGTCAAGCCTCACTTTCAAAGTAGTTTCCTCAACACTGATTAGTTTGTATTTTATTTATAGGATGCAATGACAAATGATTTCTCATTTATCTATCTGTGATATCCTGATGTTTGATAAGCTCTCATCTCACTCTGAAGTGATTATAATGGATTTGAGTAGGATATTATTCTCCAACCATTCCTCGTGAACATGCTTCACTTGCCAGTGGTAGATTCTCATTTGATGTCTCTTTCTTCCAGTAACGCCCAGCTGAGACCACCTAAGCTGTGGAGACCGTCTAATATTTCCATTTACCCCAGAGGCACCTCTGATTCGGAGTATGCCACCGTTAACCTGACAGGATACCATCCACAGTTAGGAGAGAAAGCTCAGGGTTTCCTGACTCAATCCCTACAACGAATCCTGATCATTCCAGCAAATAAAAAAACACTCTGGGTAAGCCAGATCCCCGTCTGCCCTCCCCCAAAACATGAATAAGGTGGTGAGAAAGAAAGCCTGACAAGGGTAACCAGACCCCTGCTGGGTGTGATTTGTTTGTGCGATCACGAGACTCTTGGGTTTACACTTGTACACCACAATGGGAGGTTGAGATGGTGTTTTGTCTCATGTGGGTAAAAAAATAAAGCACAACACTGTGAGCTATCACAACCTTGTCTTTGAACAATCACTTTATGTGATCAATGCTTATGAAACGTCAAAATCGTCAGTCTTCATGACAGGTGCTGAGCTTGATTGGCAATGCTGAATCTGATTACGGGCGAATGCAGCTTTTCCATTGATGGCAAAGCTTAGTTAGGAGATGGGAAAAATGTGTATTTGCAGAAAGCTTGACAGTATCAAAATGACTGTATTTGTATAAAAGATTGTGTTGAAACAAATAACATGTCTTACACTAGATTTTTAGTTTTTACAGAGGAAAATAGGCCACACAAAATTTCCCACCACAATGAATATAAAACAAAGATTAGTGTCCACCCACTTTTTCAGCTGTGCTGGTTTCAGAAGGTTTTTTTCCATTCATTTCTCCCATAGGGATTTTAAAAAAAAGTATTCATTAAAGCGTTATAAGCCATGAACCAAGTCAATCAGCTACGAGGTGAATCATGATATTACAAACTTTGATTTGAAGCAAAAAAGAATTTGAAAATCAGACAAAAGTACAAAGGTACAAGACTGTGTGCAAGATATTTTAAGTTTATTGCAAAATATGCATAAATATTAAAATATTTAATTATTTTGAGAGTGTAGGGAAATCAACTCGATTACGCCATTCGCTGTTATTCATGGGAGTGGGCGGGGCAAAAGAGATGTTTTTGGCATGTTTTGCTTTTTCCGACTCTATAAATTGTGATTTTCTGTACAGCATCATGGGTAATGCCGTTTTTCACCACAAATTGCGCTGTTAAACACAATTATTATAAAACTACGTTGAAATAATGGGGGATGACGGCTTCAACAGAAGCAAATGCTATCGATTAAACGCCTCGTAGCTCACAGTAAGGTTGTCTTTAAAGGTTTATAAGTTATCGTTAAAAAATAAATTTCCCTATGGAGTTTTTACTTCCGGGAATCCGACTGTTGTACTCTATTGGAGTGCCTTTTACAAGAAAATACTTTTTCATTCTTTCTTTTTTTGTTTAATTCAATGTGATACTTGCCATTTTTCTGTTTGCATTTGTTTGGTTGTGTGCATATTTCTATGATTTGCTAGTGTGCTTGTTAGGTGGTTTCTAAACGCCGTAAGTGAAAAGAGCCCGTACACCAAGTCTGTATGGTATTCTGGTCTCTTGATATTACTCTTGTTTTAATGCATATTATCGTTTGCCAGATAAAAATAGAAATAGAATAGAAAACCTCTGCTCAAAAAAGCTCACAATTTGGAGTATCCCTAGAAACAAACGGTGCGGGACGATTTATGAACCCAGGTTTTATACATATGGCGTGAGGTTTGTTCAAATCCCAAACCCCAAGTATGCAATTGCGATGCTTTCCTTAGCAAAGCAACACAAATAAAAGTGCATTAAAAAAGTGCCAGCGATTCGTATTCACGGACGACAGATTAGAGATGATTTGCAGACTTGTTACTAAACTCGCACATAGCTCTGAGATAATAATCACACGAAAAGCATTTCTACCCATCACAACGCACATTTCTGCACCTCACAAAACCACCGGAGTGCTTTAAATCCTCAATTTAAGACAGTGAGGGATTGACGCAGCCAGTTCTTAAGCACACGGGGAAAAAAAGCTCCAGGAGTCACTCATATCCCCCTGCTGAAAAACCCCCTCCTTTTAATGATCCTCCACTAAGGAGAATCTACACACCTCCGAAAGAATTCAAATCCCTTTTCCCACAGCCTCTTTCAGTCCGTATGATAAATGACACCCGTCATTCCGCCGTTGCCAAACAGCACAGAGGGGAATTGTACTGATATATGATTCACAAGAACAGGAAATAAACTCTCCCTTTCTCTATCGCTCGTTCCTTTGCCAACTAGGGCGGACCTGGACAGTGTCAAAGCTCGGTCATATGAGGGAAGAGACAGCCGTGGACCCAAAAAGGAAAAAAGACAGCGCCGTCGACCTGCGAGCAGATGTTGGACCTTCTAGTGACTCAAAAAAAATAACAACGACAACACACAAGTGGTGGTGAAATAAATGGTTAAGAATGTAAAAAAAAAATAAAAAAAAAATGCATGAAGGCTTGAGTGATGTGTAAGTATGCAATTACAGGGGGAAAAATCTCAATGAATGAATAACCCTCCTTGCCCCCAATTATAACAAAGCAACTGAAGCTAATTACTGGTATTGTTATCTAAAATATCTGTGTATGAGAAAGGATAGAGACTGTGTGTATGTGGCAGAAAGAGAGAGTGAGAGAAAAAGAGAGAGATGCCCTGTCTAAAACATAATGACATGATTTGACTCCATTTCCGTAAGTACATACTTTCCTAAATATGCATTTAAAATAACTTCCTGTTTGGTGTACCAAACATCAAAGCTGGTACTATATAATGCCTCATAGTGCTGGTGAACTTCAGCCTTTAAATTAAGATTCTTGATGTATAAGATAAATTGTATATATATATATATATATATATATATATATATATATATATATATATATATATATATATATCATTTATTTAATAAATATATAATGTACTATATATATATATATATATATATATATATATATATATATATCATTTATTTAATAAATATATAATGTACTATATATATATATATATATATATATATATATATATATATATATATATATAATATAAATATAAATTATAAGCTATATATTTATTTATAATTAAATTTATATAAAAAATGTAGAAAGTACTATCTATAATTATATTTAAATTGAATAATTTTATCTTTCTATCTCTATCTATCTATCTATAAAACATTAATGTAGATTGAGAAATACTGAATATCAATATAATAATGTATATAAATATATATAACAATTGTAAACAATTTTACATTTTACTTTTTGAGCAATGCGCAACAAATCATTGAATCAGAGTTTTGAATCAATGTTCAATGTTTTTGCTACTGATATTTAGACAAATAAAAAGTGCATTTACTATGCGCGAACATAATGAATTCTCAGTCTTTTTGCCCATCCCTAATGCTTTGCCACAAAACTACAGTAAGAAAGGTTTTTGGGATGCATAGTTAATCGAGATGAAACTTGACAAGAGATTTTGAAAAAACAAACAGTTCAGCAGTGCATGTGTGCTAGCAGAGCCCCCCAGGCCAGCGTTCAGCGGTGGGCCAGCGAGAGCCAGGACGAAGAGCATTCAATCACTCCGACAGCGACATCCCTTCGCCTTCACCATCAGAGTGGCCCCTATGGGGGGGAGGGGGGACGGAGATATTTATGAGCGGCGCATTTGCACACACGCCCATGCGGCTGCCATCATAGTGATATACGGCACGCTGGACGCAGAGATGGAGCCTTCCAGTTCATCTCCTTCTCATTTTCGGCCCAGGCCCAGACCCTTGGAAGTGCTCCTGTGAGCTTTATAGGACGTGTCTAATGCAGGCAGCAGACACAACTCACCGCTGGCTACCCATCATGCTGATCTGCTACTCCTGAAGCACCTGGCCACACATTTTACAATCAGCCTTTAATAGCGGGACGGGCCCTCGTTATTCAAACGCATCCATCGTTTCCTTTGAGCGACCGGGATTGTTTCTGGACCTATGCTCGGATTCGAGTGGCGTGGGTGTTCCATATACTTACAGTGATTCACTGACCCTTCTGAGATACTGGCCTCAAAACTGCTGAAAGATGGATGCTACGTAAGTGCCGAGAAAAAGCCCCTGTTGCTAACTCCGAGGGAGTGTGGGAGCCTTGCAGTCTTTGTTTGCAATTTTGTAAATAAAAAAGGAAATGAGTGCGTGAGCCATATTTGCGTCACTGCGAGCAATGACTCTGAGAAATACGCATCCGAAGGATTACAATAAATTTACCTGAGAGAAGTGCGAATTTCAACTTTTCTTCCTTTTCTCCGTCTCTCAGAAAAATAATAATTGCAAAGGAAGCCCTGCAAAGCCTCGTGGCAGATTAGGAAATGAATTGGAAATGGCTTCAAATTGTCGCTCTAAAGCAAAGAGGCTGCTTTGCACCACAAGGGGTTCCTTTCCTCAGGCGGGAGGAAGGATTAAAAGAAGCCATAAAAGAGCTCAGTAATGGCATCAGTAATGTTTCACTGCCATTAAAAAAAACGGCTAAAAAACATCTGCTTTGCATTTTTCACTCCCTCGCTGCTCATTTGTCTTCTAAACTCTCAGTGTGCCCCTTCGTCTGAGGAATCTCACCTTTCTTCCTCAAGAAGCGCTCAATGTTAAACGTCAACATCCTCCTCCAACGCTGAATTATGGATCTGAATCATCTAACCCAGCCCAGTGATTTAATGAGCGAACTGTTGTTAACTCAACCTGAAATATTATTTCGCGTCTCGTAGGGTCATTTCCCGACCGCTTTTGTTTATCTTTTAGTTAAGCTAGGGCTGGCCAATACACTTTTTTTTTAAGATATATTTTTCAGACTTTTTAAGACTGATGTCAGTACATTATGTATCTTTCTCTGAAATTTCCATTGTTGTTATGAAATGTTTGATTCAACAAGTAAAATGAAGTTAAAATCTAGTTATAACATATACAGTATTTGTACATACAGTACACAATCTATCAGTTAAAAGTTTGGGGTCAGTAAAGAATGTTTTACTTTTTTGCTTATCAGGGTTACATTTATTTGATCAAAAATCCAGTAAAATCTGTAATATTGTGACATATTATTACAATTTAAAATAACTGTTTTCTATTATAATATTTTTAAAAATGTAATTTATTCCTGTGATGGAAAGCTGAATTTTCAGCATCATTACTCCAGTCTTCAGTGTCACATGATCCTTCAGAAATCATTCTAATATGATGATTTGATGCTCAAGAATGGTTTATTATTATCAATGTTGAAAACAGTTGTGCTGCTTCATATTTTTGTGACAACTTTAATGCATCCTTGCTGAATAAATGTATTCATTATTTAATATATATATATATATATATATATATATATATATATATATATATATATATATATAAAAAAAAAGCAATACACATACATATACTGACCCCAATGTTTGAACGGTAGTATGCACACACAATTATAAATAATTTATTTCATTTAGCTTTGTTTCATCTGCCTGGACAACCAAAAAAGCTGGTCTGTTAATGTTCAAGACAATGTTCGTCATTGGTTTAGTGAATGGAAATCAATTAAACAACCTACTGTAATTCAGCCTAACATTGCTAATCTTGCAGCCTAAAACCTGTTGGTTAATGCATTTCACCACTGCGTGAATGTCACCTCAGACCCTATTTATCCACTAATGTTCTTTTTCTGTGGCACACGGTAAATGTGACTTTATAAATGGGTCATATTCACAAGCAGGTCACATAATGGACAGCAGTGTTGGGTAAACACCTCTGTAGCTTTACAGTTAGAGCCTGTGTGTGTATATCCTCGGCTAAATCCGGGACCTGCAGTAATATCTCCCCCACAAGCCCTTTAATAAACTATGGTCTTCTTCATTAGCCCGTTCCTGCTTTATGATTGATTGCTGCCAGTCAACAGAGCTCATTTCCCAGCCCACAAGCCTTCAGCCGTGCAGAATAAGGAACTTTTTCAGTCAACGCCGATCACGGCACTAAGGGAAGTATTCACTGGGAGCCAAGAAGGGAGTGGTCCAAGGTTTTGTGGGATCAGAGCTGGATGGCATTGCAACAGAGATTCTTTTGTTCGCATTTATTTAAAGGGATGCATTATAGAGACCCTGTATATCGCGACCGTATAGGCTGCCCCCTATGTTTTCTGTGTAAGGGTTACGAACCTGTTCCAGGAGAGGTCTGACGCACAACCCGAAAACAAATACGGCACACAAAAGTTCAAATGCAAAACGTAATTGCACTTAATTGCTGATAATACTGATTTACTTAAAATGTGTAATTATCCTAATGTAACAAAATCCCAGACTGACATGACAATTTATGAAAATATGCAGTACATCAAGCTTTCTGTTCGAAACACTAGAGAGACATATCTCAAAACAACACTAAAAATAAAAAATATAACAGCAATATTTCGCCACACCTAAAGTGACTAATAACATTTACAGGCCTCAACCGAGGTTCAGGTCAGCCGCAAAACTGTTTGAAAGTTGTTCAGGCTGTTTAAAACATGATATGCTCATGAAGTGAGGCACTGAAAGAACAGCGAGACATGATGCAAATAGCCAAAGATGACAATCTGATGGATTTCCTTTTTTTTTTTTTTTTGTCAGCAGCACTAAAATAAACACAAAAGTGCAACATTTTGTCAAAAGTCAAACATAGCAAATGCAAGATAATTTTTTTGTGTGATTCAAGACATGTAAATATTCATGCCACATTAAAACAGTCTGTTTAAATTGTATAATATTTATAGATTTTTCTATTAATTTGATTTAATTATGTTAATTATTGCTAATTATTTACCCTTTTAATAAAATATTTATTTGTTGTAATTTGGTCTTTTAAAGAATCTAAATATTTGATAAAATATTTAAGCAAATTATAAACCCATAAAATCATTGGTAACACACAAGGTCTCTTTAGTTACACTGCAAAAAAAAAAAAAAAATGATATGATCAATAAGTTATGACAATGTATGTTTTTCCATTGCTTAAACTCATCAAAATAACTTTTTTTATAAGTTATACAAGATTCAACTCATTTTTTAAGTCAGTTTAATATAATTTAAGTTGAACTGACTTGTTGATTGTACTTAAAAATTTAATGCAGCAACTTTTTTTTTTTTTTACAGTGTAATGTATTATTAACTAATATGAACTGACAACGAGCGAGAAATACGTTTGTTACAGCATTTATTAATCTTTATTAAAGTTAGTTAATAAAAATACAACTGTTCATTGTTAGGTCATATTAACTGAGGTCTTTTAAATAATATATTAATCAACGTTTGATTCTAGTAATATCTTAGTAAATTAGAATTAACTAAATTAAGTGTTTTTCATTACTATTTTATGTTAACTACTGTTAACTTTCTTGTAAAGTGCTTGTTGAAAAATCCTCTTATATGAAATCTTGACGGTTCATAAAAACATATATTGCTTCTGACACTTAATTTAATAGTATGCTGCTAAAAAAAAATATCTAAACTTGTCATTTTAGCCTCTGGGCCAGTGAAAATATCACCAGGGCATGTAAAAATGTGAACTGCACTCCGGACCCTTATTGCTGAGCCCTGCGTTTAACGCAATTCATCAAGCTCCATGAGCAGAAAACAGGTTATCCGATACTACAAAGCCCTAGCCGTACGTGACAGCGGGGATAGAGAGAGAAACGGAGGTACAAAAAGGGCAAGGTGCCGAATGATGTTCGGCTAGAGTAATAAAATCAGTAATATCACTATCTCGCCCTCCTCTCCCAAGGATTGCTATAAACCTATTTCGAAAATTGCACCCATATATTTGCGCGAGACAGTTAGCTCATCCCGGTGACAGTGCAAACTTTTAGGGTGAATTATGCCGGTGTCATTCAGAGGCGTTTATCAAAACGGGTCAATTACTCACGGGCCCGAGATTTCACAGCGTGCCGGCGGCTCATGGCGGCCCGCGGAGAAACACGTGCACGGACACCTCATTACAGACTTAATCATTAGAGCGCGTAAACATACGGGCTCAAATGCCCATACAAATAAATATGCACTTAGCACACATTCGCATTTGTTTTCAAAGAAAAGCGTCAGGCTGTAATTGCAGACAAGCAAGCAAACAAACAAACAGTCGCACATGCATGAAGCTCATCCGCCCACATAAGCACACGCCCGTTCTGAGACATTTAGGGTCATGTGTGCGCGTCTGACTGCATCTTTTATGCGGGCTCTCTCTATATAAGGCAGAACTTTCATATGACTGTCTTTCATGAATAATGATCAATGTGGGCTGTTTGCAAACCGCAGTATCTGTCTGTTCAATATGCCTGTGGGCGGTAGAACATTCCTACCACTCATGATCTGAGCCTTAGGTGACTTCATCCGAGTGTGTGTGTGTGTGTGTGTGTGTCCGTTTGATGTCGAACACAGGGCGAAAGATTTACAGAGCCAGAGACTAATGTACATCTACACTTATAACATCTCACCGGCAGACCTTTTCAAGAGAGTTTGCATTCTCTGAACGCCAAAGGTTTAATGGCAGGATTAATCTTAACTGGTAAGTAGCAGCCGTTTGAGACTTAGCTCTTAAATAGAATACAGGATCATGAAAACAGGCCAGTAATTACAGAGTTAAGTCATCTGACTTCTTTTTTATTACCGTCAATTTCCTCCCCCCTGGAAGAACAAAAAGCTACACCCACCAGTGTAATCATGGGGTTTGATTCTCGTGTGTGCGGCTAATGTAACGATATCATCCCATCCAACAATGCGCACCACATCACCTCTTTGTTTAAGATGACAGACACCAGAAAAGCACACATCAAAGAGAAATCCATCACACACAAAAATCTACATACTAATAGCAATATAGCTAGTTTTTAAACCATCTACTAGAAGAAACGTTCATGTAGAATTGTTTTATTCTCCAATCGAGAGTGTGATACTGCGTAAACAACACATTTGCGAGCGTTTAAATGTAGGTAACTTTCAATAACTCGCCATTTTGCTTTACATGATATGAAACTATTTTAGCTTTTAGGACCAACCTTTATGCATGTATTTATTCCGTCCAACAATAATCCTTTAAAAACATTTAGATTTTGTTTCTGCTTTTGCTTTCCATAATATGATCAAAAAAATTTGTGTCAAACCAACTGAGCTTTACTTTTTCTTGCATCAATACAAAATCTACCTTTATTTATGCATTTATTTCCATTTCACAACAATATTTGTTTATAAAAATACATTTTCGTATTTTGGCATAAACAACGTTAACTCAATATTTAGCTGTCATTTGTCCTTTTGCTCTATGTAATATGATACGATTTAATGTTTTTTCTTGTGTCAACAAACAAAATCTATTTTTATATATGCATTTATTTCATTTTGTAGTAACATTTATTTAAGGCGTAAACAAGAATTTGTATGCGTGTTCAGTTTTGGTGACATTAACTATAGGCAATAGTGTCAACACAAAATCAACCTATTTTTATGCATTTATTCCCATTTTGCAGAAACATCTGTTTAAGAAAATAATGCTTTTATTCTACAATAAAAATGTGTTAACATAAACACGTTTAACTTATGAGCATGTTCTATTTAAATACTGTGAACTAGCCAAGTCAACATTTCGCTGTCGTTTGCACTTTTGCTTTTCCCAATTTAAAACTTATTTTAAATATTTATACATATTTTCTTCTCGTGTTATAATTAGAGCTTTATTCATGCATTTATATATGCATTCATTTCATTTTTCATTTTTCGTAAACAAGAATTTGTATGCGTGTTCGGTTTTTGGTAACGTTAACTAGGTGACTAATTAAGTCAACATTTTCGCTTTAGTTTGTACTTTTGTCATTATTGATGTTGCAATATTGTAAAGTATTACAAGTATAATGTTTTACTTGTGCTTTTTGTGATATGACACAATTAAACAGCCCAATCTTTATTTATGCCATTTCACAGCAATATTAATTTAGATAAGTACCACTTATTGTAAACAAACAATTCAATTCACTTTCATTGCTTTTATAATGCATTACATGGTTTCCCTGATTTGTTTCAATAAATAAAACAGACCGACCATAATTTATGATTGTATTACATCTCAAAACTGCATCTGCATGTCAGTTATTTGAATGAAGGCACAGCAAGTAAACAAAGAATTGTATGAACGCTAGTGAGGTGATCTCTCAAATAGGTATTTGACCCATGCTGTGTACACTATCATACTAATCCAGTGCAATTACAGTGTGTTGTCACGCAAGGCGGCAGGCAGGAGGACCGGTGGGGGGAAGAAAGAGAAGCCAGCTTTCTTTCTTCATTGGGCCTAAATCAGTACAGGAAATGAATATGGATGGCCTGAGGCGAGAGGGGAAGGAAATTCAGAGGCTGATGAGGTCCCTGATGGAGGGATCTGGACACCGTGTGCTACCTCATGCCTGTGTCCCAGACACATTCTGCCAGTGAGGAGAGAACACGCGTACACATGAGCCGACGCACAAAGAAACCGTGCAAAAACGTGAAATATGGGGCCTACGGAGTGACAGATGCATGAGGATCTTCATATATGCCATTAATTTGATTAATATCATGTAATTAATTCAATTTAAAACGCAAACATATCCTCACATACGGCTAAGTGCCCCCTCGCCCAAACAAACAGGAGCGATAGACGCACACACGCACAGACGTGTTGTGAAGTGAGGAACATCTGTCAGGAGCCGCTAAGATGGCAGTGCTTCAGCGCGGGGGTATCGAGCAGGTGCGGAGGTGGCCACGTGTGCGCTGACAGACGCATTCGTCTCTGTGATTGATCAGCTCAAGCAAAATAGACAGGAAGCAATGAGACCTGAATCAGGGCTTCAGGAAGCTCCCATGGGCCTCTGCAAAACAGGGCCACCGGGGCCGCCGGCAGGTCAAACGTTACACGAGCGCTCTGCGAACAATCTGCAGTGAATCAAACCCACACAGAGCTCTACGCCATGATTTAGTGTTTAATCTAAATCTAGCTGGCTAATTGCTACCTGCTAATTGCTGCATAAAATCAGATATTTATAAGTGATGGGTCACAATGGTCAACTAATCATCCAACATGTATGTGTACATATATAATAGTATATAATGTTTCTTTTAAATATATATAATATTTATACACTAATATATATTTTTTAAATTATATATATATATATATATATTTTTTTTTAATATATATATATATATATATTTATATATATATATATATATATATATAATAAAAAAATATATATATAAACGATATATATATATATATATATATATATATATATATCTCGTTTATTTTAAATATTTATATGCTAATAAATATTTTTTAAATACTTATATTTAAAATCTACTTATATTTTATTTGTAATATATATATATATATATATATATATATATATATATATATATAGTTTATTTTAAATATTTATATGCTTATTAATATTTTAAAAATACTTATTTTATTTTTAATAATATGAACCAAAGCTAAAACTATTAAGAATATTTTTCAGTAAATGCATTTGAAAAGATACATTAATATTAGATGAAAACGAATATGCTTAAAAACGTAGAAAAAATAAATAAAATTAAATGTTGCCTCGACAACTAACTGAAATAAATAAGTACTAAAATGACTAAAACTAAAATAAAAATGAATTAAAGCTATACAAAAATCTAATAAAAACTAAAAAGCCAATAAAAATGACAAATAAATAAAATAAAAATAAACTGTTAAAATGAAGACCGAAATTATATAAATAAAAGCTAATTCAAAATATTATTAAACACTAATAGTATAGTATATGTAGTAATGTCCCGCATCACCTTTATAATAGGGATGTGATTCAGTAATCAACTAACTGGGGACTCGTTTTGCAGTAAATTCTCAACAAGTGAAAATACTAAAAGATTTGCTATAAAGAAAGAAGAATACAAATATATATATATATATATATATATATATATATTTATTTTAAAAAATTTTTTGGATCTTTGCTTTTTTTGGTTACACATTTGTTTATTTAAATGTATTTAATGTTCATAAATATTAATAAATATGTTTTCTTTAATAGAACAAAATGCAAGATTAACAGACTAGACTATTAAAAAAAAAAAAAAAAAAAGTAACTTATTTATTTGTGCTTCACATGTGTTATGAGCATGTGAACATCTGCAACGTTATAAAAAATCCTTTGAAAACTCAATTAATCAGATACATCAGCTTCAAGCCTCAGACGGGAAATGGATGTAGTATAAGTAGACCACGAAGGCGACGTCACTCTAATGCCATCTGCTAGCAGGTTGGCACGCGGTTCTGTGTATCTGTACAATCACCAGGAAGTCCCTTCTAAAATAGAACACATTTCTGCGTTTCTCTGGTGTGTTCCAGCTCATGGGTGCACATCGCTCATGCGCGCAAAAACACAATGCAGTACATTTGCACTAACATGACGATCAAACACAATCACAGAACTGCTCTCGGCTATAACGTGCGTGGTACTGATGCCGTACTGGACGGTAATGCGTTCAGATGGGCCGGGTGTTACGGGTCTGGAGGCGTCCAGCTACACATCTGACCTCCACACCATCCTGCTCTGCTGCGTGTTGTTGACCAATGAGATGGGAGGATCTTAGTCAACAAGGCCTGCGGACACCACGTCAAAGTCAAGAAGGTGTCGAGATTCATGCTTTGGACTTTTGGCTGTTACACAGATCTTCATCATCCCTTTTAGTATTACTCATGGCACAGATTAGAATAACACGGAAACAAAGCAGGAGATTAGAAGTAAATGTACCGAAGTAAGCCATTCTTTTTAAATCCCAGAATTTAAAAGAACTGAAATTCAAAGTTCGGATGGATGGATGGATGGAACAACAGATGGATAGAACAATAGATTGATATATAGATAGATAGAACAAGGGATAGATAGATAGATAGATAGATAGATAGATAGATAGATAGATAGATAGATAGATAGATAGATAGATAGATAGATAGAACGAGAGATAGATGATGAATAGATCGATAGAAAAACAGACAGATGGATAGAACAATAAATTGATATATAGATAGAACGATGGATGGATGGATGGATGGATAGAACAATAGATGGATGGATGGATGGATAGATAGATAGAACAATAGATTGATATATAGATAGAACGAGAGATAGATGATGAATAGATCGATAGAAAAACAGACAGATGGATAGAACAATAGATTGATATATACAGTAGATAGAACGAGGGATGGATGGATGGATAGATAGATAAACCATCCAGAACAACCTGGCAACTGTAAAGCAACTCACTAAAACACTCTCCGAAAGTGAAAAACTGACACTGAAGAAGAAATTAAAACAAACTTAAAGTGTCACTATCATGACGGATAGGGGCAATTTTAACCAAAAGACTATTGAGCTTCCTATTCAGACACTCCAATAAATTTCCAAAATGCATGACAAAAAAAAAAGAAAATTCCCAAATCATAAATCATGACTAACAAATCACACGCCTAGAGTAACAGAGAACAGGGGACCAAATAAAAAAACCCTGTGCGCTTTCAGAGAAGAGGCGGGCCGTGGTCCCGAACCGCTCTCAGGGTCATCGGGTCTCATTGCAGATCTGATGGGAGTCGTCCGGCCCAAAATGAGGGCCGGCGTTCATTTGACTGTGATCTGCAACAGGATCCGCTGGCTCCTAATGACTCCCTCTGGCAGCATAATGGCAGGTATTAAAGCGCTTATCCCAGCAAGGACCTCAGCCTCCCAGGCTTATCCCGCACATGGCTCCACTCAAGCAAACCCAGCCACTGACGGACTAACTACAGGCCTCCACGGTGGCCATCCCGGCTCTCGCTGAGCCAGCTGCACATCTTTAAACAGGGAGCCTTGGAGGGGCAGGGAGACAGATGTGTGCCCCCTGTGAGAGACCTCTCCAGCAAACAGTGAGGTGAAAAATGACTGGGGACGGAGATGAGCACGTTGAAGGAAGGATTCTGGGATTACGGGGAGGAGCAGAGAGATAGATGGATCTGCATCCGTTTGCAATTTATATGCTGATTTGAAGCATGTTCCTTTTTGACCTCATGAAAGACTCAAATCTACTGCTACGAGTAATAACATCGAAAGCATGGGAGAGAAAATCAATGCCATGAAGGTTCGAGATGTTTTTAAACATTTAAAGACGACATGAAATGGCACTCTAACACATGTAACTATTTATATTTATTGAAAATGATGTAAGGCAGGACTATCAGTCTGGTTGTTGTTTTCAAGAAATTTTTATTTCTTGTTTCAAAATAGAAATTCACTTTTTTTGTGTGTGTGTGCATGTATTACCCATCCATATTATAAAAAAATAATAATAATAATAATAAAAAAAAAAAATTATATATATATATATATATATATATATATATATATATATATATATATATATATATATATATATATATATTTTATCATTCAACCAATCTGCACTTAACAATATATATATATGTTACACGTGAAAACTTTATTTTTTAATAATAATCAGAATTCTTCCTTTTTGTGTTTTTGTGCATGATTCATGTGTCCACATTATTCCCCCAAAAACAACAAATAAAATAAAATAATATCTTGCATTATTATTTCAACCAATCCACCCCCAAACCCCTTTCATTTAAAGACTACAAATGTAAGTATTATAGTGTTTAAAAAAGGATAACTAAAATGATTATATTGAGTCCAAACTAAAGTTTGAACTAAGTAATCTAGCAAGTAATCTACTCATGCTAGCTATCTAAAGGAATAGTTCAGCCAAAACTGAAAATTCTGCCATCATTTACTCACCCTCAAGTTGTTCCAAACCTGTATGAGTTTCTTTCTTCTGCTAAACATAAAATAAGAATTTTGGTAACCAGACAGTTGACGGTAGCCATTTTTTTTCTACTATGGAAGTCAATGGCTGCCCAGACAGCAACTTAGAGGAATCCACATGTCCCAGATGTGGCCCGGATCTGGGCCGACACTATGGTGCCGTTAACTGTGTGCTTACAAACATTCTTTAAAAGATCTTCTTTCATGTTCGACAGAACAAAGAAACCCATTCAGGTTTGGAACAACTTGAGGGTGAGTAAACGATGACAGAATTTTCATTTCTGGGTGAACTGTCCCTTTAAGAAGTTCCCAAACGGTTTTACACCTCAATAATCTGGTAACTGGAAACACCAACATTTCCACACAGCTATAAAAACAAGCAATTCACAGGATGTATAAACCATCAAAACCACTCTTGAGTCAAAAAATGAATCAGTGAAATCAAACAAAACCAAGTTCAAATCCCCCTCCCCGAGAGCTAACAGTCAAAGGTCTCAGTTGGCAGCAGCTAATCTGCATTTCTCCATTCACATCCCGATAGCAGCAACTCTCACGCGTTTTCACATTAACGCTACACCCACAAGGAGGTTACTGGAACCTTCTCGCGATGACTCAAGACAGAGTGTTCAGGAAGGCCTGGCATCATGTTTTGTTTCAGACAGATGCAGTTGGCCCACAGTGAGGCATGCGTCTTCCTGTACAAAGGCTCCACTGTGTGCTATCAATCATGTGAAGCCGGCATGAAGCTATAAATCCCTTCTTTGAGGAAATCCCCCCTTTCAGATTTACAAAATGGTGAGGGGTGCGACGTGCCTGCCGAAATGTTGCTGGAATGCACGTATTGACAGATACCAGCAGATGCGGAGGGATTTGATTTGGCGTTTGGTCGACGGGTGCCACGTGAAGTTTAATGGGAGAATGTGAATGTTAATATTAGCTGTTTGTGTATAATTCAGTCATGCCAAAGGGGAAACGTACTCGTAATGTCAATAATACAGCGGATTTGGCGTGGCGTGTTAGAATTCATTTAGGACACGAGTGGAATTTTTAAGCTTGAAAATACAGTCATGGTTTAAAGGGACAGTTCGCCACAAAAACAACATTTCTATCATTGTTTACCCATCTGAGCTTTTTCCACCAATGAAAGTCTGAAAAATCTTCACGCAGCTCTTTTTCAATACCATACATTTAGATCACATGACCAAAGTCCCTTTCAAGGAAAGCCTGTTCACTCGGCGGCCATATTTGCAACGCCTCCGGGCAGCTATTTTGCTCATACAAGAACAACTCCTGTCTATTTGAACAGGGAAATAGCGAAAACTACTGGTCAAACTCACAATTAAATAACTTGTTTCAAATCATCAATAAAATCTGACATGAACTGTCTCATAACCGTTGTTTCTTATGCTCAAATAGCGTTATAAAAGCATATATTATAGGTTGGTCCAGCCAATGCGCATATGCAGTCTATGGGACCCGGAGCTTCTAAAGGCAGCTGCAGTGATGCATTGACTTTACTAATTGCCGATTGGCTCTTTTATTCAGGAGGCGGGACTTATTCCGTTATATTGCGAGTTGCAGTTTCTCCCATTCATAGTAACAGGAATGCACCATCTTTGTATATCTAAAGTCTTTGATATGACTGGACTGATGAAATTAAATGAATTTTCTTAGTTAATGTTAATTTCAACATTTACTGATACATTATAGAAATCTAAAGTTGTCTCTTGTTAATATTATTTAATGGAGCTGAACTAACATAAACAATATCAATGAACAGCATTTTTTTATTAAATAAGGTTAACAAAGATTAATAAACACTGTAACAAACACATTGCTCATTGTTAGTTAATGCATAAAATAACATTAATGGGACCTTATTGTAAAGTTTTTAGAGCTTGACACACATGGTTGCAATGAACTGTCATCGTATGGAAGTGTTTTGTGAAGATTCCCCCAAAATTCTCCTTTTGTGTTTTATTGGAAAAAAAAAAATACAGGTTTACAGTACCTGTCAAAATAAAAAAAATGGAATTTTCAGCATCATTCCTCCAGTCTTCAGTGTCACATGATCCTTCAGAAATCATTCTAATATGAAACATTACTGGTTATTATCAATGTTGAAAACACTTTTTGCTGCTTAGACATTATTTTAAATTTTTAGAGCGAGCTATTCCTTTAAATGTAAAAATGTGTGAATTCCAGCAGAGAAGTTCATGTTAATAATGTCGATTAACATGTCTGTGGAGAGTGAAAGAACTGTGAGCCTCAGCAAGTTTCTAATCACATGAAGTTCAACTTTCTATTTGACTTGAAGTCTTGTAAAATAAGATAAAAGGAGCTCCATCACACTCATTCCTCTCGCCCTCTCAAATGATCGAGGCTTTCACAAAGTTGGAAAATGTTTCAAGAGGGTACGGCAATTAATAGGAGAAATTACATTTGCTAGGATCTTTAGCGGAGAGAGTTCTTCTTCACAGCGGAGTGTAATGCTGCATAATTTCACTGGTTTGCTCACATTTATTTTCTTTTTCTAAATTGCAATATTAGTCATACACTCATTATAGGGGCCATCAGTTCTTGGCAAATTCCTATTGCCGTTCATTTCCAGCAGAGACGATGCGGGATGTGTTTTTTTTTTTTCAGGCTCGTGTCGAGGACTAAATCTTTTGTCATTGTGTCACTGAATCGTTTGTCATTAATCTAACTGACAAGGCCTGTGAATATGCACACATACCTGTTAATTTTGCTCCGAAGAAATACAGATGACATTTATTTTATATAATTGTAATGCAATGGTTGGATATGCAGTGATTTATCATTCAGCAGCTGTACAATTTTGTTCCATAATAAATTGCAATAGTAAATAGCAATACAATTAACTATTAAAATATGTACAGATAGGGCTGGATGAGCAAATATTCGCATCTCAATAGCAAAAATATCGATACAATTGATGTATTCATTTCATTCACATGCAGTATCTGTCAAATAAATGCTGTTCTTTTGAACTTTATATTCATCAAAGAATCCTGAATAAAAATTCATCACGTTTTTCACATAAAGCAGCACAAAAGCTTTCAACATTGATAATAAACAGAAATGTTTCTTTAGCAGCAAATCAGCATAGAAGAATGATTTCTGAAGGATCATGTGACACTAAAGACTGGAGTAATAATGCTGAAAATTCAGCTTTGATCACAGGAATAAATTATATTTTTAAATATATTCATATCGAAAACAGCTATTTTAAATTGAAATAATTTTTCACAATACTACTGTTTTTATTGCATTTTTAATCAAATAAATGCAGCCTTTGTGAGCATAAAAACGTATTTCAAAAACATTAAAATTGTACCGACCCCCACATTTTGACCGGTTATATAATTAACATTGATATTTCACACTGTGTTTAAGCCCACAGCATCAGCCATAAAAAAATGAAATAAAAATCCACCACATTGTTAACTCCTGTACCCGCACAATGCCTCTAATCATTAATATGTTCATCCAGTTCTCTTAATCAAGTTGTAAGTACAACTGAATTATTCTATATCCTGCAAGGACACCTAAGCTGTCAGTGCTGTTTAATGAGTTTCAATTAAGCTGTTAGTTTCAGGAGAACGGCGCGGCTCGTGCGGGCGTCTACTCAGAGCTCTGCAAGGACACAAACAAGACGTTTTATCATGGCAGACTTGCTCCATCAAAACCGCTCGTTGTCTTTGCGATTCCAATCAGAGTGCTAAAATATGTCGACGGCGTGAAATGTTAAATTAATTGTAATTTGTTAGATGCTCCTTTGCAAAATAGTCGTACACAGTAAGTGGCATTGGGATCTACACATGTGAGGCATCAAAGCTGCAGCCTATTGGTGGTTAACAGTCTTTAAACATCTGCAGGAACTGTTTGGTAAAAAAAGGTGTGCTGTCTAGGGCAGGAGCCTATGGCGTTTTGAGTGACTGGCTGCAATTAACGTGACTGCACACAAAGTTCTGTCCTTCTGTGATTAAAGAGTAAGAAAAAGCCGCAGTGCTCATTGAAATTCGCTTAACTGTTGTTATTTGTTATGTTCACTAAAGAGCACAAGTATGTAAATGATTCACTCTAAAATGTACTCTAAAACATGCAAAAATATGCAAACGATCTACTCTGAAATGGTTCTCCAACATAAGTATGAATAACAATTGTGTTTGCATATCGCATCACGCTCACGCTCTCCTGATCTTTGTCTACAAGAACGTCCTGACTCGTACGCACAGTCGTTACAGTGCTGAAACTCTGCAGACTGAGCTCCTGGTGACCTCTAGGTAGAAAATGGACTGAAAGGCCAGCCAGGACTCGGGAATATCGAGTTGATTCATCAAATTAGTTCCCGTGTAATTGCACGGCGTGACGTGCCATGAAACT